>NW_027445884.1:0-300000 GCF_038048845.1 Mixophyes fleayi | reverse complement strand
ATATTCGTACAGGAGCCGCAACTCTCGGGGCAGCTCTTTCCGTCAGCCCTTTCGGGGGACCTCCTCTCATAGGGGACAGTCCTTTAGGGGCAGACAACCTAATTCTCGAGGCTCCTCCACTAGAGGGAGATCCTCGTTTGCATCTAGGCGCCAGGCCTCCAAAAACCAGGAGAAACCTGCGTCCTGACTGCCCCCCCGTTCCACAGGGAACACCAGTGGGGGGACGTCTGTCTCTATTTCGGGAACAGTGGGCAGAGTCTTCCCAGGATCCCTGGATCCGGGAAATCATTTCAGAAGGATACAGGATAGATCTGTTGGGCCCGGCCCCGCAGCGTTACTTCCAGACTCCGCTCCCCCGGGATCCATCAAGAAGACAGGCTATACAGGATTGTGTCGCTTCCCTTCTGCTTCAGAGGGTCATCTGCAGAGTTCCAGATTGCCAGAAAGGGCGAGGGTTCTATTCCAACCTGTTCCTAGTCAAGAAGCCGGACGGCTCTTTTCGTCCCATACTAAACTTAAAAGGCCTCAATGTTCACTTAAGGGTCAACAGATTTCGGATGGAATCTCTGAGGTCAGTAATAAACGGCCTAGAAAAGGACCAGTATATGGCGTCCATAGATATAAAGGACGCATATCTCAACGTTCCCATTTGGATCCACCATCAGTCTCTTCTCAGATTCTCGGTGGGATCTTTTCACTACCAGTTTCGGGCCCTCCCCTTTGGCCTCTCAACGGCGCCAAGGGTCTTCACAAAAATTATGTCAATAATGGCAGCATGTCTTCACCTGCAGGGAGTTCAGGTCGTTCCTTATTTGGACGACCTACTCATCAAGGCTTCCTCCAAAGATTGTCTTCTTCATCATTTATCCCTCACCCGAGCGGTTCTCGAGGGCCACGGTTGGCTGATAAATTCAGCAAAATCCCAGATGGTTCCGTGTCAGCGCATGGTTTTTCTGGGGCTCATCATGGACACCAGCAAACAGAGGGTGTTTCTCCCAGTAGAAAAGATCAGCTCTATTCAGACTGTAACTTCTCAGGTTTTGTCTTCCCCAAGTCCCTCAATGCATTTATGCATGAGGCTACTCGGAAAGATGGTGGCCTCCTTCGAGACCATCCCCTTTGGTCGGGCCCATTCTCGATGTTTCCAGTGGGATCTACTGTCGAAGTGGTCGGGTTCACACCTACACCTGGAACGTCAGAGGATCTCCCTATCCCCGAGGGCGAGGGAATCTCTTCAGTGGTGGCTGGTTCAGGATCATCTGAAGGTAGGCAGATCCTTCGCTCCATGGTCGTGGATCATAGCCACGACGGACGCCAGCCTGAAAGGTTGGGGGGCGGTAGTCCTGCACCTCCGACTTCAGGGACGCTGGTCGGTTCAGGAATCAGCTCTATCGATAAATGTATTAGAATTGAAGGCCATTCTATTGGCCCTCAAGGGAGCTCAGCCCCTTCTTCGGGGGCCACCCGGTCAGAATTCAATCCGACAATGCCACGGCTGTTGCATATGTCAACAGGCAGGGAGGAACCAGGAGTGCAGCTGCCATGGATATCGCAGCTCAAATACTGGTTTGGGCGGAGTTAAACGTTCCGGCTATTTCTGCAGTCTTCATTCCAGGAATAGAAAACTGGGAGGCGGACTATCTAAGCCGAATTCAGATGATGCCGGGAGAGTGGTCACTCCACCCGGAAGTCTTCCAGTTCCTGGTTCGAAAGTGGGGCCTTCCGGACATAGATCTCATGGCCTTCAGACACAACCGGAAAGTTCAAAGGTTTTGCGCAAGGGCAAGGGATCCCTTAGCGGTAGCAGTGGATGTCATGACGATGTCATGGGAGTTCAGGATGGGATATCTATTTCCTCCAATTCCCATGCTTCCTCGCGTCCTCAAACGAGTAAGGCAGGGCGGTCTGCCGGTAATTCTAGTTGCTCCCTCTTGGCCGCGCCGAGTGTGGTACGCAGACATATTGTCAATGGCGGAAGGACCAGGGGTCCATCTTCCGCATCGAGACGACCTTCTTCTACAAGGTCCATTCCACCACCAGAGTTTACCTCAGCTCAGTTTAACGGCATGGCTGTTGAAGCCAGCCTCTGGAGGTCTAGAGGTTTTTCTTCCAGCGTAGTTAACACTTTGATGTTAGCTAGGAAACCTGTTACATCTCGCATCTATCACAGGATCTGGAAGGCCTACATTAGGTGGTGCGAAGGCAGGACATGCCTTTCATCCGCTTTTCATATTCCTCGCTTATTAGCTTTTCTTCAAAAGGGCCTGAAAGCAGGTCTCAGATTAGGTTCCCTAAAGGTGCAGGTATCGGCACTTTCAGTATTCTTTCATATGAAATTAGCTGATTTGCCAGATATTAGAACTTTTTTTCAGGGAGTCTTGCACATACAGCCTCCTTATGTACCTCCTACAGCTCCGTGGGACCTCAACATGGTACTGGATATGCTCAAGGGGCCTCCATTTGAGCCCTTGAGAGAGACAGATTTAAAATGGTTGACCTGGAAGGTCCTCTTTCTTCTGGCTATCGCATCTGCTCGTAGAGTTTCTGAATTAGGAGCCCTGTCATGTAGAGAACCTTATTTGGTTTTCCACGAGGACAGAGCGGTGTTAAGGACCCTTCCTTCCTTTGTCCCCAAAGTAGTGTCAGCTTTCCATCTTAACCAGGAAATTGTAGTTCCGGTCTTTTCAGCTTCTTCCCAGGCAGATAAACAATCTATGGAGAAGCTAGATGTTGTTAGGGCTCTACGTATATATGTCAAAAGAACTTCCCAGATTAGACGTACCGATTCTCTTTTTGTCCTTTATGACGCTAATAAGAGAGGCTGGCCAGCCTCAAAACAATCCATCGCTAGATGGATTACATCTACCATCAGACTAGCATATATAAAGGCTAGCCGTCCTGTGCCCGAGAGACTTACAGCCCATTCCACCAGATCGGTAGGGGCTTTGTGGGCAGCAAGGAATGGAGCTTCTGCAGACCAGCTTTGCAGGGCAGCCACCTGGTCCTCTGTCCATACCTTTGCAAAATTTTATCAGTTTAATGTTTTTGCATCAGCTGATGCAGATTTCGCTCGTAATGCTTTACGAGCGGGATTTTCAGAGTAGTCCCACCCTTAGGGGGCTGCTTTAGAACGTCCCCATGGTAAGCAGTGTCCCCCAGACCGGATGAAAGAGAAAAGAGGATTTATGTACTTACGTTAAATCCGTTTCTCTGATTCCGTCTGGGGGACACTGCGATCCCTCCCTTCTGTTATTCTTCTGTGTGCTCTTGTGTGACTGCCCTTTTTATCCTTGGGCTTTGTTAAAACTAACTGGACAGGAAGAGGCAGGGGGATTGTAGAGGGGAGGGGTTTGCCAGCAGTACTAAAGTTAACTAGTTAGGTGCCAACTCCCAAGCTCCCCTCCACAACCCATGGTAAGCAGTGTCCCCCAGACGGAATCAGAGAAACGGATTTAACGTAAGTACATAAATCCTCTTTTTAAGTAGACGCATTGTGTATATATAATTTTTATTTTATGATTAAATACATTTATGTTTTACCTAAAGTGTTTGTGGTTTCCAGTTCTGCTCTCTGTATTTTATTGTATAGTAGATTTCTTAAAGCGCTCTTTCCAATAGGTTTATAGGTTTTCAATTTTTGGAAAAATTCAGCAGTCTCCTTCCTGACAGCAGCCTTAATCTACTATCTAATCATATAGAGTTGTACTCCGTTTAACAATCATTTTCATAATTTCTGTTTTGTATGGGTTTTTTCTCTTTCTGCGCTTGATTAGTTTTTATGTCTATACTCCTAATGAAAGCTGCAACATTTGCTGTCTTTGATTACACATTTTGTTTTCTGCTATTATACCAGAGTTGGTGGAATTCTCAGGTGTGACATACAGACCTATGAACTTTACCCAATTTTCTTTAAAAGCTCTGGGACTTTTCACTTTAAACATTAAACAAAAAGTGCAAGTTGCCGGAGGAAATCAACCCGTTGTATGACCCACTAAATATTGTGTATTAAGCTTGAGAAGCTGTAAGTCTAATAGAGATCATGCCTTGTACGATTGTGGAATACTCATAACTTGGTTAATTAAGATGGCAGTTTTTAGGTCGTCCTCCTGTAACATAAGCAGAGCACATTCATTTTAGACAGACCATGCTAGCAAGTACCTCTCATGTAAAATATAATTTGCCTCTAACTTGCCATGTTGCTTTTGGTAAACAACGGACTGGGCACTGCTAATAATACAGATGTAACAATGCATTTGGTGCAATTGTGTGCATTATGCACTGTTCAGAGGGGGCCTTATTGTGCCATTTTTCTTAAAGGATTGTACTTTGTATGTGCACACTAATTCAAATACAACCTTGGCTTCTGTTTTTGAAGTTCAGATTATACATGCAAATAAGTATTCGTCACACATATTTATGTGTTTGTTGCAACTATTTGGATTGCAAAAGTGCTTTGTCATACTTTACTTCTGATGTTCATTTTTTTTGTAGTTCATTCAGCCAAGTCACTTTTATTCCTTTTAGATGGAAATTTCCTTAAAGGACCAGGTGGTAATTCTAGATGAAGCCCATAACATTGAGGACTGTGCTCGTGAATCAGCCAGTTATAGTGTTACAGATGCCCAACTAATGTTTGCCCGAGATGAGATGGACAGCATGGTGAACCATGGGATCAGAGCAAGTGACCATGAACCTCTGCGAGGGGTGTGTTATAGTCTGACTAAGTAAGTTAATTCCTGGAGGAGTAGGCAGAAATAGTCTTTATTATTTATGTAAATATTTCTATAATAAAATCCACTAAGATCTTTAGTGCTTCACTTTTATTATATATCTGTTCTGTGTTTTTAATACACAAGGTTATAATGGAACACATTATTAAATACCGTATATACTCGTGTATAAGCCGAGTTTTTCAGCACATTTTTGTATGCTGAAAAAGGCCACTCGGCTTATACACGAGTGAACTTACCTGGTGTCCGGTCCCTCGGCTGTTAACTTCAGCATATGCGTTCCAACAACAGGAAGTTCGGCATTTGGAACGCAAACTTGCGTTCCAAATGCCGAACTTCCTGTTGTTGGAACGCATATGCGTTCCACTGCGGGTAAGTGAACTCTCTCTGAGTGATTTGACAATCGGACCATTTCTCTTATCTCTGCAGCTGGAACAACAAGGAAAACTCCAGCGTCCGTTGGCCAAGGAGTTAAAATGACGCTTAGAATCGTTGTGCACGAACCTTCATCTATTCTTATCCCTGTGCAGGGCGGCTTTCGTTTATAATTTCAGCCCTGATTTGTGTCTCTGATTTAATGGGTCACTAAGCAGTAAAAGTATAGGCTCTGAGGTTGTGATAACTGCAGTCACATATATATTTATATTTTGTATCTGGCCATTATTGGAGAGAGAGAGAACAAGTTGCTGAGCAGGTTAGGGTCATTGATATTGAGGATACTTTTCTGCACCCAGCTAGGTGGTGAAAACACGGTGATTAAAACTTTGAATACATTTTGAGGTGTCCTATCGAGTGACGCTGGGTGTTCACAGTACAACAATTATATTACTTACATTGAATACTTATGCTCCATAGAATTCAATTGACCGAACGCACATTCTCTTTCTCTCCCTCTCCCTCTCCCTCCCCTTATATACCCCTTTATTTAGGTTAGGTTGTACCCAATGATTTTATAATCATTTATGAATGTACCTTGTCATGTACTGTTATATATGGTTTAGCTAAAAATGATTTCATAGATTGAACTTATCATTTTTATTTAGGCTTTTAAATTAGCGCTCTTTTCCACCCTAGGCTTATACTCGAGTCAATAAGTAAAATTAGGTGCCTCGGCTTATATTCGGGTCGACTTATACTCGAGTATATACGGTACATAGTCTGTATTGTTAAAACACTTCTCTAAGTGTTTGTTGATTGTTGCTTTTCTCAGTGATAAGCCCAACACCACGCCATGCTGTAGATTTCGCCCCCTCCAATTAATAATAGTAACTATTTTTTTGTTGTGGTACCTGTTTTTTTGTTTTCAGTTTCATTTGTTTGCCTTGCTGGTTTGTGTACTGTGATTGTATGTATTATTTATGCAAAAACAATTCCTTTCCAATATGCACAGTTTATGTATCTGCATATAAAATGTAGCCCTTATACAGGGTTCGAACTAGTAAAATAACATTGTCGCACTTAAAAAAAAAACAAAAAACAATGTAGAATTTTTCAGGAAATACAGGTTCACACATTAAAATATATACAGTGTGTATATATGTGTGTGTGTATATATGTGTGTGTATATATGTGTGTATATATGTGTGTGTGTGTGTGTGTATATATGTGTGTATGTGTATATATATATATATATATATATATATATATATATATATGTAAATATATGTATATATGTAAATATATGTATATGTATATATGTAAATATATGTATATGTATATGTATATATATGTATGTATATATATGTGTATATATATATATATATATATATATATATATATATATATATATATATATATATATATATATATATATATATATTGTGGCAAGAGCCCGCTACTGCAGAAGCACACGCGAACAACTTCTTCCTGTTTATGTAGTTTTATTGTCAGGATGGTAAATGTTTTGACACCGTACAGATTTCACAGCAATACATGGAGACCCTAAACGCTAGCTAACGCTCAGCTCTCTCAAGACCAGCCAGCTTCACCAGCGTTGATCTCGGTGCACAAATGATACAAACAAGCTTTTATACCTGATACTCCTCCCCCAGCCTTAGCTTAATGGACAGGTGACACACCCACCTTCTCTTTAAAAGGAAATGCCCCATTACTGGCTCTGTTTGCACTAAAGAGACCCACCCTGTCTGTTTGCTGAGAGGAAGGATTTCTCTGCATGTAAGTTAACCAAACTTAAACTATTGTTTGTTACACATAGGTCTTTACATTCAATCTAGGTGCATTGCTGCACAAATGTTTTACTTTACTTCCCTGCTTTCTCTGCATATTGCCATCTAAATGCCTCCTTTTGTTACATATCACTCCCCCTAGCATCTCCAAGTAGGGGGACGCGGACTTCGCGAGGAGCGCATATTTTCGTGACAATGCATCTGCATTTTTGTGTAGAATTCCAGGTCTATGTTCTACTGAAAACTTGAAAGGTTGCAGTGCCAAGAACCAGCGGGTTACCTTGGCATTTACCTCCCGGTTGTTCTGCATCCATCTCAATGGTACATGGTCTGTTATTAAGGTGAACTCTCTGCCTAGGAGTTAATAGCGCAGAGCTTCTGTAGCCCATTTTATGGCGAGACATTCTTTCTCCACAGTGGCATCGGATAGGCATCAAACTGCGACATACTGTTTAGGCGCCTAAAATCATTGCAGAACCTAATTGTCCCATTGGGTTTCGGGACAAGCACAATGGGACTATTCCACTCACTAGTGGACTCTTCAATCACATCTAACTGGAGCATCTTCTCGACCTCCTTTCTCACGTCCACCTTTCTCACGTCCACCCGTCTGGCTTCGGGAATATGATACGGCTTCTGCTTTACAATGACTCCTGGCGCAGTGACAATGTCGTATTCGATTTAAGGTAGTGCGCCCAGGAATGGAAGAGAAGACATCCCTGTTGCGGTGAATCATTTCTTCAGTCTGTTGTCTCTACTGAATGGACAAAGCTGGCTCTATGGGCACTTCAGACTTTTCAATGGCAGTACTCACTACCTGAGGAGAGGTTTCCTCATCATGCCAAGGTTTAAGGAGGTTAACATGATATATTTGCTCTATAATTGACAGGACCGACAGCCTCTAGAACTTCATATGGACCCTGCCAATGGGTGAAAAGTTTGCTTTCCTGGGTGGGAACCAGGACTAGGACTTTGTCCCCAGGCTTGAAAGATCGAACAACAGCACTTTTATCATAGCTTTTTCTCTGTCGTTCCTGAGCCTCTTTTACATGTTGCTGCACAATGGGCCCTATCTTTCCTAGCCTTTCATAAATTTGGGACACAAATTGTACCAGATTTGGCTCCCTGGGACCTTGCTGCTCCCACCCTTCTTTTAACATATCCAAGATACCCCTAGGCTGTCTCCCAAACAATAACTCAAAGGGACTAAACCCTGTTGAAGCTTGAGGTACCTCACGGATGGCAAATATCAAATAGGGAATAAGAGTGTCCCAGTCTTTTTTCTCTTGAGCCACTGCTTTCCTGAGCATGTGCTTTAAAGTGCGGTTAAAGCGTTCCACCAAGCCATCTGTTTGTGGATTGTATACAGAGGTGTGAAGCGCCTTAACCCCTAGCAACTGGCACATGTCCTTCATCAGTTGAGATATGAATGGAGTACCCTGATCTGTGAGAATTTCTTTGGGTATTCCCAAGCTTGTAAACATCAATACAAGTTCTCTAGCTATGGTGCTGGACTTTATGTTTGGTAGGGCAATTGCCTCTGGATACCTGGTTGCATAGTCAAGCACCACTAGTATATATTGGTGCCCACGTGCAGATTTTTCCAGTGGCCACACAAGGTCCATAGCTATCCGTTCAAAGGGAACTTGTACTATTGGTATTGGAATGAGAGGTGCCCTGTACATGGGTTTGGGACAGGTTCTCTGACAAATGGGACAGGACCAGCAATACTTTTTCACTGCCATGTGTACCCCAGGCCAGTAAAACCTAAGCAGAACTCGTTCCCATGTTTTATCCTCCCCTAGGTGTACCCCACAGACATGTGTGTGTGCTGCTTTTAACACTAGGGTTACATGGACCTGAGGAACCATTAATTGTTCTACTTTTTCCCCCTGCACATTAGCAACTCTATACAGGAAATTATTTTTAACAATAAAATATGGTATACCTTCTGCAGGCTGGGCGGCTTTCGCTACCCCATTTACCTCATCACACTTTTAAAGGCATGTTCCAAAGTGGCATCATTAAGTTGGTCTCGAGCAAAGTCCTGCAGAGGAAACAAAATTGGTATTGCGGACCAGTCCGTACCCTCACTGACAGGCGGGGTGGGCTCATTTGCGACATCACCGACCAATGCTAGTTTGGACTGTCCATGTTTCCCCGCAGGGGGATGCTTTTGTGGAACTCCTGCTGTGACTCCCAGGATGGCATTCCGGTTTGGTGGTTCCAAAGATCGATGTCCAGATGTTGTGGATCTTTAGGCGGTTCCTTTAAGACCGGGCTTCTGACCGTTGCATCAGTTGCCGGCATGTCCGGCCGGATCCGCTCACCGAGGACATCATTAAACAGTGGGAAGTCTCACCCCAAAATGAGTGGATATGGGAGTTTAGGTGCTATGGCAGCTACCACCATAACAGTTTTGTCTTTGAGTGTGACTGGTAGTATTGTTCTTTCATACTCCTGTCGTGCCATGTACGCAAAGAACTTTCACCTTGGGCAAGCGAGAAGTTATGGTTTCGGGTAAAGCAGAGCTGGAAACCAATGAATGTTTGCTCCCCGAGTCAACCAAGGCCAGAACAAGGTTCTGGTTGATTAGCACAGTCACCCGGAACAAACAAGGACTTCCTGATGTGGGACTTATGGTAAAACAGCTTGGAAATGCAGGCCCAATATGTGCCACGGAACAGTCCATGGGTTCCTGTAGGCTAGGATACTCTGCCTTAAAGTGGCCTGGCTCACCACATTCAAAACACTTCAGATTAGACAGCTTTGCACCTGGCCCTCTGTCCGTAGCAGTTTTGCCATTGGGCCCTGTGGAAAGGATTGTCAAACCTGGCTTTTGGCGTGGCAGCGGTTTTGGCACAAATGCAGGTTCTTTAGTTATTTGCTTTAGCGCACAAAGCCTTTCTACCACGGTGGCAAGCTCTTTATAAGTTTGTGGGTCTGATTGCAGCACCCACCTTTGCAAATCGCGATTCAGCCCCCGGATGCAGGGATCTATCGCCAGAACTTCAATAATTCGAGAAGGCGAATTCTCCTCAGGCTGCAGCCATTTTTTTAAAATTTTAGAAAGCTGAGCCACTTGCGCTCTGACCGGTTTTTCTTGATCATAGCGCCATTGGTGATAGCGCTGGGCCCGGCCTGGCCCAGAAACTCCAATGCGAGCCAATATCTCAGACTTTAGGCAGAAATAATCAGAGGCCCGGTCCTCATCTAGATCCATATAAGCTCGCTGAGCTTCACCAGCCAGATATGGTGCCAGCCTCTCAGCCCAATCTTTAGGAGGCCATTTTGCCCTTTTTGCAAGTCTTTCAAAGGACACCAGATATGCTTCTATGTCATCACCTGGCGACATTTTCTGGAGAACAGGACCAAGTGGTTCATTTCTGTCATGTCTCACCTGGCTTAACTCTTCTCTTAAGAGCCTTGTGTTTTCCACCTGTGCCTCGGCAACTCGTAGCATCTGAGCTTGCTGCTGTTGCTGCGCAGCGGCCACATTCACGAGGGTTCTCAGTACTTCCTCCATGTTGACGTCTGCACTGGTTGGGTAGCGGAAACTTGCTTCCCGGAGTATCCCACTCCTGACACCACTTGTGTCAAGAGCCCGCTACTGCAGAAGCACATGCGAACAACTTCTTCCTGTTTATGTAGTTTTATTGTCAGGATGGTAAATGTTTTGACACCGTACAGATTTCACAGCAATACATGGAGACCCTAAACGCTAGCTAGACATAGCTCAGCTCTCTCAAGACCAGCCAGCTTCCCCAGCGTTGATCTCCGTGCACAAATGATACAAACAAGCTTTTATACCTGATACTCCTCCCCCAGCCTTAGCTTAATGGACAGGTGACACACCCACCTTCTCTTTAAAAGGAAACGCCCCATCACTGGCTCTGTTTGCACTAAAGAGACCCACCCTGTCTGTTTGCTGAGAGGAAGGATTTCTCTGCATGTAAGTTAACCAAACTTAAACTATTGTTTGTTACACATAGGTCTTTACATTCAATCTATGCTTCATATAATGAAGTGAGGGATCTGCTACCTTTACAGTATTATTATGTTAACTGCAGACAAAAACTATTTGGTCCATCTAGCCTCTCCATTTTGATTTGTCCAAAGTGATATTAAATAATTATTCGTTTTATTAGGTGGTAGTGCACCATTGTTTTGTTAATAGAATGGCACTTCCTCCTAAATTGCATGGTGGCATATTCTTTGACTTGACCCACTGGCGAGAAATCGTTGCATTGAAAGCATTGTAGGTCAAAATTATTTTTGGGGGGCACCTACCAGAATATAAGAAAATATTTTAGTGTCCTTATATCTTAGTGATACAACCCATGGCTGAAATGAGGCTCTTCTGCATCAGGAGCTGAAGTAACTAGCTGCTTGTGTTGTCTAAGAAGTATAATTGTAGCAAGAGATATTACTGAATGAAAATTGAATCACCTGCAAAGCTCAAGCTGCACGCTATACTGGCCTGTCCAGTTACTCCGTCCTACTGTTGGGTAGTTGGCTTTCTGGAAGATTTAGCCATAGCCATGCTTGGCGCCGGTTCTCATGGTTCTATATTACCTTGTTAAAAAGGAAAATAATACCATCTCTCTCCGTAAAGAATGTAAAGATGCCAAAGGGGGAAAAAAAATAATAAGAGGAAATCCTCTATTAGGTGATGGTGGTATTATCTTCTATTAGAGGATTAGGGATCTCCTCTTATTATTTCCCCCCCTCTATATTACCATGATGACTGCATGCAGATGTAGTCATCGACTTCTGATGGTTCCCTATCAGGTGTAGTTTCGGATCTGTTGTTTTTTTTACCCACATATGTAGTAATTTGTGACAAATAAAGTATAGAACCTTTTCTATTTGAAGCATTGTTGACAAGACATTGGCCCATATTTAAAAAAAATTAATTAGAAATGTATCTTTTCTCTTGCTACTGCATAGCAGCCCTTACTGATAGGTTATCCCTTACTGAACTGAAAAGAGGTAGGACAAAAAGGTTGAGACCCTGGAAGATATATAATGTGACTCCACTTTCCACTGCTTGTCTTACCAGACTCTTCATTAACTGAGTAATGCAGTGGTAGTGTAGGTAGTAGCTAAAACTGGCTAGCCTACATCTTTCAAGTAGCACCACGTCTTGGCAGAGAGTTTGCTGGTTTCCTGGACTGCAGTCCTACCATATCTGTAATGGAAATTGTAATGGAAACTGTAAATGATACATGGTTACCGTTAGAGCAGCGTGGCCTAAAGTGGCTGATGTCACTTTCCAGTGTCACTCGTTTGAAGAGCGGCTACACTCTCTAACTTCTGGAAGCACAACATCGCTGAGTCTTTAACTTATTTTGGAACCCACTCCAAAGAGGCTTAAAGACCCTTGTCCTAGTAAAGCACCTAGTTAAGATGATTGATATAGCAAAGTTAGCTAGGAATTCTCATACAGTCCTCATTTTCAGTACCCTTATAGAGGAAAATAAGACTAGTATATATACCATAACTTCATATGTGGAGCCTGTGATAAGGATCAGTCTAATGATTATTACCTTTTATGTATGATTTGTGTTCCACATTGAGAGGATACAGTGCAACCACCGTAGCAGTTTGAAGAACTTGTTGGATCGATAATGAAGTACTTTCAAAATAGGAACTTCAAGCTAGCCAAGTGGTTAAAAGGTCCAAGTCTCAGAAGTGCATAGAGTTGGACAGCATGCCTAAGAAATGAAATCTGTGTATTCATATGGTGAGGAATTTTCAGCCAGTGAAAAGGATGAGATTAAAGAGGGAACAAAATATTTTAACCCTGAAATAGTGGATATATGTAGAACAACCGCAGCATCTGCCTCATTGTCCAGAACTCCTATATAAAGGGTGCAACTGTCATTCAATAATCAGAAAATGTTTTCTTGAGGGCCTGTAGTTTGATCAATTAATACTCAAGAACAAGAGAATCTCCGACAATGTAGTAGAAGTATTACTACAAGCAAGAAAAACAATTCCAGAGTACATTTATAAGTTGGTACAGGGTCAGAATGATTAACCCTGTGGATGCAAATATACCCCAAGCACTTGAATTCCTTCAGGAGGTAGCTTAGCATGCAGTACATTAAAGGTGCAGATTTCAGCACGTGTGTTTCTGGCAAACAGTTAGCACCAGATGATTTAGTGTGAAAATTACTCCAAGCAGCTAAATGTTTCTGTCCCTGCATACAATTTTTTTGTGGTAACATTGGAATATCTAGTATCAGAACCATTTGAAGCTCTGCAAAAGTCATTCCAAAGGAATTACTTTTTTGTCTAATTTTTGTTGGCAATCACATATCCCAGAAGAATGGGTGAACTTCAAGCATTGTAATGTAGAGAATTGTTCCTCTTTATATACAGTGACAGGGTTATAAGGAGGACAAACCGGACTTTCAGTCTTACGTATTGTCAACTTTCCATATAAACCAGGAAATGTTCCAGCATTTTTCCCAAAACAATCCCTTGAAAAGGAAAAAAAATCACACACAAGTGAAGTCTTGCTGTATATTTCAAGGACAGAGACATATTGGAAAATAGTCGTCTATTTGTTTTTCTTGGACACACTAGCAATGGAAGTTATAGAACAGCCCTATAAGAGGAACGAACATGAGGTGTCAAAAGTATTCACGGCAGTGGCGACCTTATGGGCACATAGAGAGCAACAGGCTGGGCTTCACTACGTACTTTTGCCCTATAATATCTCCTGTATGTAGCAATAATAGACATACAATTTGAAAGAAAGTTCCTTCAAACCGTTGAACAAAAAATACTTTAATATATGCAGGTCCTTTTTTTTGTTGGTACTGATTATCCCTTGAAATCCACTATAGGGTATTGCATGGGACATCCCATTAGTAAGGCCTGCGATGCAGTAGGAAGTGGAAACAAGTGAATTATATTCACAGATGATCTCTTCCTATATTGTAGATAATTATGTTCTTTTTCAGAAACAGCTTGGGAAGGTATGGAAAGACAAGCTGTTTAAGGAAGAGCCACTTTATATTTCCTAGGATATCAACCTTTTTTTCCTGTCTACTCAGCAGAATAAGGAATAACCTACAGCAGTAGATTGTTACAATGAAAAATGTCACCCTCAAAGTTTTTATTAATTTATTTATTTGTGAGTTATAGATGCTGCACTGACCCTGTATGTAAAAATTAACCTAAACTTTTTACTTGCAAGTTGGATAAAGGAATGCACTAACCAGTTGGTGGAAAGGGAATATGAATCATCCTGCAAAGTATGGAATGGTAAAGAGATTCTTTCAATTTTTCATGATATGGGCATAACCAATGCAACCTTCCCTCTTCTTCAGGTGGGTCTATAAATTAATAACTGCATTTTCAAATGATTTAAGAGTGTGGAATCATTGTCTATGATCTGCTATGCAGGTTATTTAGGCTAGCACAAAGCTCGCCTCCCCAAGTGCATTAAATTCTTTTTATAAAAACAACCCCACACAAATTGCACTTGTATCAGAGGTTATTATTATTTTTTATTAGGTGGTAACAGAATAGATAGATAACACACATTAATTAGTAGTAATAATTAATTTGGGTGTAAGGTATTTATTTGTAACCAAAAAATGTTTTTGGGTTAAGAAATCTTTCTACTGGCATTATTTATTCCTTTTTGAGAAATAACAATAGATAACTAGTATATCTTATGTTCTTCAAAGTATTTGTTATGAGTTTTCAGTACTTTTCACATGTTCACAAGAAACTTGCATTTCCTCATCATCATCATCATCATCATCATCATTTATTTATATCCTCCTAGATCTCCCTATATTTTATAGACCACAAGGGCATTATGAAATGTAGGTCACATTAGTAAAAATACAGTCCAGTTAATCGTTAATCTTAAATCATCTATTATTAGCTGTAGACTGGAAATCTAAACTATTTAAATGTTTGTTAAACTTATTTTATAAGTTGTAATAAGTAATGTAATTTCATTTTATATGTCTTTGTTTCTGCAATTTCTGTATTTGTCTAATGATTTCTCAGTACAGCTTACACTTTGATATTGACAAAAAAGTACTTCTCTGTTATCATGTAGAGCAATCTAGCTGCTGTGGTTGAGAAAGAAGAAAAGACAACCATGCTGAATGGTCAGGAAAATGTAGTGACGGTTCCAACAGTCAGCCCTCAAACACAAATGGTTATGAAAGGGCTTTTTCTTGTACTGGATTACCTGTTTCGTCAAAACAGCAGGTTAGTGTACAGATGGCGTTATCAAAACCATACATCTAAATCCCTATACAATATCAGTTTTATAGGGATATATACTTTTTCAAATTCTCCATTGCCTGTGATTTGTAGGGCATGCTTGTGATTTTGCTTCTTGTGTCTGAAAGAAGTAAAGGTCGTTTTTTTTATTATTATTATTATTTTGTATTTTTATTTTATTTGTTTTTTTACAATAGGTTAGTCTGTGTCCAAATAGCAACAGGTTGGTCAGAATGGGAGCATCCAGAATAGCCCACCAACAATCAAATTATTACAGTTGTCACCAGTGGCTTGATGTACACTATGTGACCAAAAGTATGTGGACATCTGAAAATCATATCCATATGTGTTTAACATCTCAAAACCATGAACATTAATATGGCCCTCCCAACCATTGCTGCTACAACAGCCTCCACTCTTCTGGAATGGATTTTCAGCTACAAAAGCACTATTGAGGTCAGGTATTGATGTTGGTGAGAAGACCTGCTGTAACAGGAAAGGGCCTTTACCAAACTGTAGCCACAAAGTTGGAAGCACACAACTAGAATGTCCTTGTTTGGTGTAGCATTAAGGTTTCCCTTCACTGGAACTAAGGGGCCTAGACCAAACCTGGTGTCAGGCGCCATCCCCTCTCTTCCCCTAGGTGCTGGGGATGGTCGCCTGCCTCTCCTGGCCGATCACAACTGGATGCTCTTCTATTTGGGTCCACGTTTCTACTTTATTGCAAAATGTGTTTGTTACTTGTAACACTTGTGTAAAATGCCTGATGATATGTTTTTACAGATAGGTGTCTCTTTCTTTGGTTAAATATATTGTTTTGACTCATTACTGAGATTAAAATGTACAGCCCTTTTTAAGGTTAGGGGGCCTCCCATGCGATCCCTGAAGTGTATCATATTGCCTATCACAGGTCTATTTGTTGCTACCTTAGCATTCCTTATTATGATCGTTTGTTAAAGGACCACTAAACATAAAATACCAATTGATTTTCATTAAAGAGCTACTTATATCAATCTTATATGTATATGTAAAAGTTTCAAAAGTGTATCAGAAGATTAAGATAAAGTTTGATTGTGGAGTGGGGGAATATTTTACTTAACACAGCAGACTTGAAGTTCATAATCTCATTGAAGCACATAGCAATGATCCTTTTCTAGCGACCTTTTAGCAAATCTTTATTTAAGTTACTGATTCCCTGCAAGTTACATGATTTATATAAGCACTGAAGCGTTACTCAGCTTTTAAAGTTTTTTGTGTATTTTTTTTATAAATTAAGTATATTTAAAGTTTTAAAAAACGAATACAACAGTACAACTATTAACATCGTCTACAAGGCACACCATGTGTTGGCACACTTTTCTATCAGTACCACAATAAAACATAGATCTATTATGATAAAGGAAAGATCTATAGAAGTATATACTAAAACAGTCACACAAATATTGCTGCCTTGAGAATATATAAGATGAGTGCTTGTTATATGTAAGATGAGTGCTTATGTCTGCTACTTCCGGTCTTAATCTTAGGAGATGGAGTCAATTAAATAATCAAGTAACGAGGGATAAATTATGCCAGGCATGTCAGAGCAGGTAATTGAGAAGAATCATAGCTATACTAATTATTTTTTAACATTATTGTCGTCTTCTGTTTTAATGTAGTAGTTTTCCACTGTATTTTGAAACTTTTGTCTTGTCCACCTGTGTGGGTTACTATTATACTATTTTATTTGCCTCTGACTTGAACACTCATTGATGGTTATGGCAACCTGTTTATTTGAACACTTCATTTTAATGTTAATTTTATCTTACACATTTGTTTAGATTTGCAGAAGATTACAGAGTTGCCTTGCAGCAATCTTACACATGGACAAACCGACAAGATGTTGTAGATGAAAATGGATTCTTTGCAAGACCTAAAAATCGTAGGAGTGTTCGTCAGAAGTCCCTGGTTTACACTCTGAATTTCTGGTGTCTTAATCCAGCTGTGGTATGTTGCCTTCCATTTATAAATTATATATTAAAGAGATAGGAAAAGAAAGGAGAAACACGAAAAATTACTGCACCAGTCAATATTTTACAAAGACTTGTCATAATCAAAAAATATATAATAGAGATTTATCTTCCCTATTGCCAAATATATTCTTTTAAGTCTTGCGTTTCATATCATGTCTATAATGGGGAATTTGTTTTTCCTTTTGACTAATTGAATTACATGCAGAAGAAAAAAGAATACATTATCTACAAGTCTAAAAATATAAAATATTACTTTTTTCATTTAAAAATGCAAACCTGTTACCAGAAGAGCTATGAGCAGCGAAATATAAAATAGAGATAGATAGGAATCGTATTGTGATAAAAATGAAATAAGTAATTAAAAATGGTTCAGTGGTTGTGAGTTTTAATAGATCACACTTATACCACTTTCACACTACCGCCCTGGCAATATCCCAGGCTTATGAACCCGGGATATTGCCAGGTGACAGTGCAGGACACCCCAGCAAATTCCTGGGTACACTGTGTTCACACTGAACATGGGTCTCCATGGCAACATTACAAGAGGAACTTTGATTGGCTCATCTTGTGATGTGTTTTTTTTTGTTTTTTTTTATAACTTTTTAATAGCTTTAGGTGAGACCCGAGTTGAAAAACCTTGGTCTCACCGTTCAGACTGGAGGCTATCTGGGTCGGACCTGGGAGTAACCCTTCAAAAGACCTATGTCTAATTCCCGGGTCATCCGACCCAGGTACATGCCCCTGGACCCGTTCACACTGAGCCTCGACTCGGGTTGTTTGGGGTCCACCCGGCAATAACCCGTTTTTTGAGGCAGTGTGAACGGGGTACTGGTCTGATATTACATAGCCATATTTGCACCTCTAGAAAGATTATTGACTTCACCACTTATCTTGATGTTATTTTTTAGATTTACTCTTGTGACTCAAATTATCGTCTCATCTCATAAGTCAATTTTTATATTTTATAGAAAGTTAAAACTATAGCATTACAATCAAAAGACTTTTTATTATTTTTTTCCTGTATGCCTTCCATTTATGGTGATGTTTTCGGTTGGATTACATTTATGACTGTTTTGTTGGTAGAATATGAAAAAAGACAGGTAATTCTCAACAACGTGCTTCACAGTCGTTATTCATCATGTTCAGAAAACAAAACTAACAAGTTTGTAAAAATACAGATGGTGCACCTTTATTCTAGTCAAATTGCACTATTGAGAGCCCTCTAGCAGCAGGAGACTTGCTTGAGTGCCCCATTCTAACTCCACGGTATATCAGTGGAAACGTGGCTTGGTGAGGCATGTACTGCTTCTGACAAGTATTCGATTGCAGCGTTTGTCTAAAATAAACAAGGTCGATCTCTGTTTGCAGCATTGTATAGTAGTTAAACAGAGGCACTTATATTATGTAACAAAAGCCTGCATAGAAATCAACAGTGCACCATCTGTTTTTCATTGTACGTTTTGTAATCACTTGTGGTCCATTGCAACATGCATTGGAGGGTTGGCAATTAAGACAGGTGAGCACTTGCCCTTTTGGTCCACTGCTGTTTTTGTTTTATAAATTATTGGCTGCCGCTCAAAGAATGGCAGGTTTCCTTCAATGTCGCAAATAATGCACTCAGTAGTGCATGTTCAATGTATGTGGCACTCGTACAGCTATTTATTTTAAGTATAGGTGTTTTTGGCCCATATCAAATGTAATTTATCAGATTTGTCCACATGACTTTAGGGCAAATAAATACATTTATTATATTGTAGGATGAACATGGCTGCAGCTTTTCAGAGTTCCTTCTCTTGATGATGTGTTAATGTAAATGTGTAAAATTCCACTGGTGTGGGGCGCATGGCTTGGACAACCATGGATTAACAAGCACATTTCCACGCTGTCCAGCTCACATATCCTGTAAACCTCCTGTAAGGTGGCCAAGACAAATGTTAGGACCCAGAACCTCTGACCTCTTGTTGACACAGTGCACCTGCGGTAGCATTTAGCATCAGCACCGGTGGAAAAAAATACTCTCGGTTCCTGTCGAGACCTTGTCTGCATGGAGGTGCGGTAATAGTCGTCGCGTGGGGTCGGAGTGACGGGGGTACAGTGGAGAAGGAATAATCTGTGCCCTATGCCAGGATCGAGCCAGTGCTGGAGCAGATAAACTCAGCTGGCGTGCCTTTCTGCTGGTAGACGTGTAGACAGTTCCAGAGCGGACCCCCCTGTGGTACGCATATACCTACAGACTCTCTTGCGTCAGAGGTCCCTCCCACTGGGTCCGGCGTGCTGTGCTCAATCCGAGACTGCTGTTGGCTTCCCTCGGTCAACTCCTGCAGGGGTGTAGGGCGCTGTCTGTAATGCCGGTTTTCTCCTTTCCCGCGGATGCCATATTGCCTAGTATTGGGAGTATCTGCACACCAGGGTGATCGGAGGACTCCTGATGCTGTTATCTGCCACTGGATCCCTGCTGTAACACAGGCACAACCACTTCTGCTGGATCATTTACCTGCCTAAAAAAGTATAATGTCTATCCTGTTCTGAAGATACGTGACGCTTCCTGGGCTGCTTGAAATGGCTGGGGAATAATATAACATATTGACACGAGTGCCCTGAAGCGACGCAGCTGAAGAGCTCCTAATACATAATCAAGCTACAGGCTCTTTTGAAAACTTAAAGTTTACTACCGTGTATGTGTGACTGGAGGAGGAAATTCACCCTGAATTGACTTTGTAAGTTATACATATACAGCCCAACTCAAAAGCCACCATTACAATCTGAGACATAGACTTTTGAACAATCTCAGGCTTGATGTTAGGGCATATACAAGACCTGTAAGTTAACTGCTCGCTGGGCATCAGTGCTTTACCTCTTTGCTTCTGGCATCATGGGCAAACATAGCCAGTCCACATCGGCAGGAAGGCTGGACCGCTTTGCTCGCTCCTCCACCACTACTGGCAGCTCGGGAGACGCACAGGGGTTCCCTGCTCCGCCCTCCTCGCAGGCTGACAGCGATCACGTTACAACAGGTCTTGCAGGCCATCAAGACCTCGGAAAAGCGTGTGACTTAAAAAATCGGGGAGGTGCAGGCCGACCTCTCCCTTCGGCATGAAATGCAGAAGATTAGGGAGAGAGTGGGTGAGGTGGACACTCGCATATCTACATTGGAGGATGGCTCTGCACTAGTGAGGGGCCAGTTTGAGGGCCTTGAGTCTCAAGTTTCCCTATTCAAGTAGAAACTGGATATTGAGGGGCTTCTGCACCGTAATAACATCTGCTTGGTTGGGCTGCCTGAGAAGCGGAGGGCGTGCCCCAGAGTCCTTCCTGGAGAAATTGCTGATTCAATTGTTTGTCACAGATTCGTTTACAGCTCAGTTTGCGGTGGAGAGAGCCCATCACATTTCAACACAGGCAGCTTCACCTGGAGCTCCTTCCATCACCTTCATAGCCAATCTTCTGCACTACCGTGACCGAAATGCGGTGCTACGGCTGGCCAGGCAGAAGGGCAATGGCCAACGAGTGGCGGTGTTTCCTGATTTTGCTCTGCATGTACAAAAGAATAGGGCTCAATTTATCCCGGTCAAGAGAAGATTACAGGACTTACAAATTCATTACGCTATGATTTTCCAGCAGTTTATATACACCCGTCGTACAATAGTGAGGTATTAAATAAATGTGGTGAATTCATAGCAATGTTTCCAGATGTGCCTATCATATGTATGGGGGATTTTAACAATGTGATGAACAAAACTGTGGATAGATGGCGGGAGCAAGGGTCTGCAGTTAACCAATCGGCCTCAGCCTTGATGGATGAGCTGGGCCTGGTAGATGTCTGGTACCTGCAGTATCCAGAAGTGGTTCAGTTCTCCTGTTTTTCCACATCATATAATGCATTCTCAAGAATTGATCTAGCTCTGTTGTCCCACTCCCTAGTGGCGGTGGTATGTGTAATAAAATTTAGAGCCAGAGGGATCTCTGATCACTCGCCTCCCCTCCTGTCTATTGACTTTGCTATTACTAGGGGTCAGTCCTTCTGGAAATTAAATAATTTCTGGCTTTCCCTGATGGGCACGGGAGCAGCAATGGTGAGTCAGTGGGAGGGATTCTTTGCAGATAATTGGGAGACAGCACGCCCTCTGATAGTCTGGAATGCCTTTAATAAAACTTTTTTGAAGGGGACACTGATCACTTTTGTGGCAGAAATAAAAACGTTGTCTAGACATAAAGAAAAGGAATTGGAGAAAGCCTGTAAACTACTAGAAGGGCAATACATAGCCAGTAGAACTGAATCTACAAGACAAGCATGGCACTTAGCACAGAGGGAGTGGGTTGACTATGTGTTTGACAAATCCAAGCATAAGCTTCTCTTCTCAAAGCACATTCAATATGCTCAGGGTGACAGAAACGGGGGAAGGTTGAGAAGGCTGATGCGGCCGTACAGGTCATTTGCGATGATAGAGGGCTTAAGCGGTTTCTAATGCCAGATATTGTTGAGGTCTTTTACAGCTACTATGCTAATACATACAAGTCCCAGGTGCAATATGATATGACTGTCCTGCAGGCATACCTTCTAGGCATACCTGGATACCATCTCTCTCCCCATTCTCTCCACAGACAGTAAGGAGTACCTAGATTCATCTTTCATCCCAGAAGAAATTGACAAGGTTATCATGTCATTCTTTAATGTAAAGTCCCTGGAGTGGATGGCATACCCATAGAATTGTATAGAAAACATTGATCCTTTTATGTGTCCAGGCTGTTCGATACATTCAGCGAGCTTTGAGAGGCTGGCTCTCTCTCCCCCTCTATGGCGGAAGCGATAGTGGTTGTACTGCATAAATTAGGGAAAGATCATTTATACCCCAAGTCTTATCTCACTGTTGACAACCAACGTAAAGGTTTTGGCTAAACTACTGGCTTTGAGGTTAAATGAGGTTGGTGTTGGAATTGATACATCCAAATCACGGGATTCATGCCATGCAAGTCCACATCTATTAATCTCAGAAGACAGGTCACTCTCCTGCAGGTGCAGTCACCTCCCTCATAGTCAGAAGTTGCTGTGTTCTTGGATGTGACCATGGAATTTGACTCGCTGGAGTGGCCGCACCTGTGGGAGGCACTGTCATGATTTGGCCTGGGCCCAAAAATTTACAAATTGGGTTAAGCTGCTCAATCCTCGCCCAGTAGCATGTGTGTGGTCAACTGTATGATACAGGCGTCCTCAAATCTTTTTACCAGCTGTCTAGGGAATTCTCCAAACCTAGAACAATGTTTCTCTTTCATCCAGTCTGGGGGACACTGCTTACCATGGGTTGTGGAGGGAGCTTGGGGGAGTTGGCACCTAACTAGTTAACCTTTAGTACTGCCGACAGACCCCTGCCCACTCTTGTTCAGTTTTTTTAGGTGCCCGCGGAGTTGGGCAGTGTTTTTTAGTACTTAGTATAATTTTATATACTTTTATTTTATTCTTTTATTTTTAACTCTTTTTTTTTGCAGGTAGCAGTGCTGGAGTGTGTTATACTATAGAGAACTCACTCACAGCAGAGCAGCACAGGCACCCCCTTGTCAGATGAGAGCCAGCGACTCTCACTGACAGGGAAAGGAGGAACGGGTGTCTGAATTGGGAGTGACAAGCGGTCTCACGGACCGCTGTCACTCCTGGAGCCTCCCCGTTAACCGGCGCTGCCACTGCAGGCATAGAGCGCCGGTTATCGGATGTTTCCTATGGCGGCGGCCATCTTGGATTTCGGGAAGGAGATCCTAAGGAGAAGGGGGCTATACCTGCATCCCCCCTCATGCATAGGAGGGGGCATCAGGTATTATCCGCTGCGGAGAACTCCCCTGGAGGTCTCTACTACTCTGCTACAAAAATACATTTTTTACTCGGCCACAGAGTCGCTGCAGAAGCAGCATTACTGAAGGGGGGGGAGTTAACACATAGAGCTCCCCCTCCTTCCTGAGAGAGAGGCGCCAAGGAGAAGCCCGGGTAGAGAGAACAGATCTGAGGGAGCAGGCACCAGGATACTGCTGTTGGACTTCTCCCCTATTTGGCCAATGGGCTAAGTATCTGATTTATTTAAACACTTATTCTGTATTGCTGTGTACAAGTGGGCTAGTAGGGATTATATTATAGTTCTCCTAGCTGCTTAAATATTATTTTGTGTTTAAACTATTACAAGTACAACTTTTATATCTAGATTAGTTGATTCTTGTAGTTCACACTTTTCTCTCCACACATTATCTCTCTCTACTCAGCTAAATTTTCCAATTTAACTGTGTGTTTGGTGTGCCTTCCTTTATTAAGAAATGTCAGATAAGGGAAAGGGCCCAATGGCAAAATATTTCAAATATTATGGCTGAAATCCTGGGAAGGAGATGCGGAATCAAAAAATCAGTGGAAACCATTCCTTTTTCAGCAGCAGGTTTGTTCGGCCCGGAATTGGATACCCTGATCTCACAGGCAACCGGTAGCAAAAGCACTTCCTTGCCAGTATTCCCAGGCAGAAGCCGGAACCTCCTTTCGTCAGCCCTTTCGGGGGACCTCCTTTTCTAAAGGACAGTCCTTTAGAGGCAGACAGCCCAATTCCCGAGGCTCCTCTGCCAGGGGGAGATTCTCGTTTGCAGCTAGGCGCCAGGCCGCCAAGAGCCAGGAGAAGCCTGCGTCCTGACGACCACTCTGTTCCGCAGGGGGCGCCAGTGGGGGACGTCTGTCTTTGTTTCAGGAACAGGGCAGCGTCCTCCCAAGATCCTTGGATTCGGGGTATTATATCAGAGGGGTACAGGATAGACCTGTTGGGCCCGGCTCCACATTGTTTCTTCCAAACTCCGCTACCCTGAGATCCATCAAGAAGGCAGGCTATACAGGATTGTGTCGCCTCTCTTCTTTCTCAAAAAGTTATCTGCAGGGTTCCAGATTACCAGAAAGGACAGGGATTTTATTCAAACCTGTTTCTGGTCAAGAAGCCGGACGGCTCCTTTCGTCCCATCCTAAACTTAAAGGGCCTCAATGTGCACTTAAGGGTGGACAAATTTCGTATGGAATCCCTAAGGTAGGTGATAAACGGCTTAGAGAAGGATCAGTTTATGGCGTCCATAGACATAAAAGACGCTTACCTCCACATTCCCATATGGATCCACCATCAGTCTCTCCTAAGATTCTCGGTGGGATCCTTCCACTATCAGTTTCGGGCCCTCCCCTTCGGCCTCTCAACAGCGCCAAGGGTTTTCACGAAGGTCATGTCAGTTATGGCAGCATGTCTTCACCTTCAGGGAGTTCAGGTCGTGCCTTATTTGGACGATCTGCTCATCAAATCCTCCTCAGATAATTGCTTACGTCATCACTTGTCCCTCACCTTGGTGGTTCTCGAGGGCCACGGATGGCTGATCAATTTAAAGAAATCCCAGATGGTCCTGTGTCAACGCATGTTTTTCCTAGGCCTCATCATGGACACCAGCCAGCAAAAGGTGTTCCTGCCTGTCGAGAAGATCGGTTCAATTCAAAGCATAACAACTCAGGTCTTGTCTTCTCCCAGCCCCTCAATGCACTTGTGCATGTGGCTGCTGGGAAAGATGGTGGCCTCCTTCGAGACCATCCCCTTTGGTCGAGCTCATTCTCGATGTTTTCAGTGGGATATGTTGACAAAATGGTCAGGATCCCACCTATGCTTAGATCTCCAAAGGATCTCTCTATCCCAGAGAACGAGAGAATCACTCCAGTGGTGGCTGATTCAGGATCACATGACGGTGGGCAGGTCCTTCGCTCCATGGTCATGGATCATAGCCACGACAGACGACAGCCTGACAGGTTGGGGGTGGTAATCCTGCACCTCCGGCTACAGGGCCTTTGGTCGGTTCAGGAATCGGCCCTATCGATCAACGTGCTGGAATTGAAGGCTATTCTTTTGGCCCTCAGGGGAGGCCAGTCCCTCCTCCAGGGCCACCCTGTCAGAATTCAGTCCGACAATGCCACGGCCGTGGCATATGTCAACAGACAGGGAGGAACCAGGAGTGCAGCTGCAATGAAAATGCAACTCAAATCTTGATTTGGGCAGAACAATATGTTCCAGCAATATCGGCAGTATTCATTCCAGGAATAAGAACTTGGGAGGCCGACTACCTAAGTCGAAATCAGATGATGCCAGGGGAGTGGTCACTCCATCCGGAAGTGTTCCAGTCTCTGGCTCAGAGGTGGGGTCTTCCGGATATAGATCTCATGGCCTCCAGACACAACATAAAGGTTCACAGGTTTTGCGCAAGGGCAAGAGACCCCTTAGCGGTGGCAGTGGACGTAATGACGATGTCATGGGACTTCAGGTTGGGATACCTGTTCCCTCCGATTCCCATGCTTCCTCGCGTGCTCAGACGAGTAAAACAAGGAGGTCTGCCAGTAATTCTAATAGCTCCCTCATGGCCGCGCCGAGTCTGGTACGTGGACATACTCTCTATGGCAGAAGGTCCGGGGTTTCTTCTTCCATCTCGACACGACCTTCTTCTGCAGGGTCCTTTCCGTTACCAGAATTTACCTCAGCTCAGTTTAACGGCATGGCTCTTGAAGCCAGCCTCTGGAGGGCTAGAGGTTTTTCCTCCGGCGTGGTGAACACTATGATGCGGGCCAGAAAGCCAGTCTCGGCTCGCATCTATCACCGGATTTGGAAAGCCTATATCAGATGGTGTGAAAATAGGACTTGCCACACGTCCTCCTTTCGTCTCCCTCGTTTATTGGCTTTTCTTCAGGATGGCCTGGAAGCAGGGCTTCGTTTAGGTTCCCTAAAAGTTCAGGTATCGGCACTTTCAGTCTTTTTTCACCTGAAATTAGCGGATTTGCCAGATATTAGGACTTTCCTTCAGGGAGTCTTGCATATTCAGCCTCCCTATGTTCCGCCTACAGCACCGTGCGATCTCAGCCTGGTACTGGACATGCTTAAAGGGCCTCCTTTTGAGCCGTTACTTGTGACAGATTTGACGTGCTTGACCTGGTAGGTCCTCTTTCTTCTGGCTATTGCATCTGCGCGTAGGGTTTCAGAATCAGGTGCTCTGTCTTGCCGGGAACCATATCTAGTTTTCCACGAAGACAGAGCGGTGTTAAGAACCCTCCCTTCCTTCGTTCCTAAAGTAGTTTCGGCTTTCCATCTGAACCAGGAAATTGTAGTTCCGGTCTTTTCTCCCTCTTCCCATTCGGATTCAGAGTTTATGGAAAAGTTAGATGTAGTTAGGGCTCTCCGCATTTATGTCAAAAGAACTTCTCAAGTGAGGCGTACTGATTCCTTGTTTGTTCTTTATGATGCTAATAAGAGAGGTTGGCCAGCCTCAAAACAGTCCATTGCAAAATGGATTACGGCTACCATTAAGCAAGCTTACATAAAGGCTAACCGTCTGATGCCAGAGAGACTTACGGCCCATTCCACCAGATCGGTAGGGGCGTCATGGGCAGCGAGAAATGGGGCTTCTGCAGACCAGCTTTGCAGGGCAGCCACCTGGTCCTCTGTCCACACCTTTACAAAATTTTATCAGTTTAATATATTTGCATCAGCAGATGCAAATTTCGCTCGTAGTGCTTTACGAGCGGGATTTTCAGAGTAGTCCCACCCTTAGCGGGCTGCTTTAGAACGTCCCCATGGTAAGCGGTGTCCCCCAGACTGGATGAAAGAGAAAAGAGGATTTATGTACTTACGTTAAATCCGTTTCTCTGATTCCGTCTTGGGGACACTGCGATCCCTCCCTTCTGCTTTTCTTCTGTGTGCTCTTGTTGACTGGCCTTTTCTCCTTGGGCTTTTTAATTAACTGAACAAGAGGGGGCAGGGGGATTTTAGAGGGGAGGGGTCTGTCGGCAGTACTAAAAGTTAACTAGTTAGGTGCCAACTCCCCCAAGCTCCCTCCACAACCCATGGTAAGCAGTGTCCCCCAGACGGAATCAGAGAAACGGATTTAAAGTACATAAATCCTCTTTTTTCTCTTGCCTCCAATTAAAACATGCTATTACAACACAATTTAAGGAAGGAAACACCAGTGATTGTTGTAGCCCCACTGAGAAAACAACTGCATGCCCTTGGTCACAAAGCTCTGATCTCTCATATGTACTCATACCTCTTATATGAATCTACGATGGGCGACTTAGATGACCTGAGAAACCAGTGGGGAATAGATACTGGTCCTTTAAGTGATCAGGATTGCCCAGGACAGCTCTAGTGGTTGCACAGCGTCCTTAAAGTTCTAACAAATACAAGTTTTCATTATTCACAGGGCCTACCTGACCCCCATTAGATTGGCAAAATTCCGCTCTGATAATGCTCCCAATTGCCCGAAATGTAACTCAGAAATTGGTAGTTTTTGGGAATGCAAACCTTCTGGCACAGGGATGCTCATTGTATTAAAAAAACTGTAATTGAGGTTTCTCTGCAGTCACCGGCGACCTGTGTATTTGGGCTGTGCCTGAAGGGCAAGGTCAACAAGCTGGCATTACTCTATACTTCTCAACTGTTTCCGATAGATAAAGTCAACATAGCGAGACTCTGGATGGCTCCAACAAGTCCGACGATTAAAAATTGGAAAGCACTGGTTAACACTACCATAGGGCACAAGAGATTTGTGTATACCAGCAGACAGGCGTTTAAGAAATTAGAGACAATATGGTATAGGTGGCTTGAGTCTCCATATACTCTTATTCCCCCGGCACAGTGTGTCCTGAATGCTTAAGTATGTGGGTCCCCCGGATCAATTGTCAAATGTTAAATGTCATATACTCTATAACACACATGCATTGTCTAGCTGCGCCATTATGGCCCAGGGTTGAGACATTGCTTGTGTAACTTTCATTATACAAATTGAATGGAGGGTGTGTTTATGTGTGGTTTTTTTTTCACAATTACAATGTAGAAAATTCATTAAAAAAATCACGTGTACATCAGTGCTTTACAATGGACTTTTCTCACAAATAGCTCTAGGGTTCCTGTTTGTGATGGATCAGTAACGAAACTCCCTTTCCCTCCAGTATTCAGTGTTTGTGATTTTAAATGTGTTGATATTTAAAATTCAGGCTTCTTTGAATGTGGGTTTGTCACATTTTGAACCACCCCAGGGAAAAGAACTCCAGCTGCATATAATGCAATGAGTCAGTATTAAACCTATCTATTTCTATTAAATTTTTTACTTCAATACTAAGCAGATACCATTATAAATGTTTGTTACAGTGCAATATTGCCTCCAGCATCAGCCAATGGACCAGACATTGCTATTTTAATCGCCCAAAAATTATTGGTAGATTTTCACAAATGACTCTACTTACAGGCCCTAAGTTATCCTGAACTGATTCCAGGGGTGGGCAAACCTGTCCTCAAGGGCCATATCCAGTTCATGTTTTTAGGATTTCTGTCTGTAGAAACAGGTGGGATAATTACTGACCCAGCCAAATAGATTAACTCAGCTGTACATGATTAAAGAAATCCTAAAAACATGAACTGGATATGGCCCTTGAGGACAGGTTTGCCCACCCCTGGATTAGGCTCAAGGTGCTTAACATGTTTGTGGTTAAATTCAATCATTGTCCAGTTCCTCACTCCTTGTGTGGACAGCTGAACATTTTCGTTAGTTTAAAGTGGCACAGCCACCTACTAAAAGATTTTATTAAGGTGCATTGACCCCTAGCCAGAGCCACAGGTACCACTTCATACAGACATTCTTTTCTGGGCTTCTCCATTCTTGTTACCTGCCTGGCTGAAACCTAATGGTGAGGATGGAGCAGGAGATACAAGCACAAACAGCAGGATCACTTGTAGTGCAGCTTTAAATTTTGAAAAGTAAAAGAGAAAATTATATGTTTGTGGCTGTTCTCTATATCTTCTATATCAAGTACACTGCACTGTAGTTTATTTAATGTTTCATTGCACATGTATGCGTCCTTTAGCAAATACATGCACAAGTCAGTTGTGATGTTTATGTCTGCACTTTTAAGTGTTGCATATACAAAAATTAAATCCTTTTCTCTCCCGTTTATTATTTCAGGCTTTTTCTGAACTAAGTGGCGATGTTCGCACGATTGTCCTGACATCAGGCACCTTGTCCCCAATGGAATCATTTTCGTCTGAGCTAGGTGCAAAGTTTTCTATACAGCTAGAGGCAAACCATGTTATTCATAAATCCCAGGTGAACAATTTTCTTTACACTTTGCTGCTGTTAGTATTCTGGTGTAAGCACAAGCATGTTGCTGAACATTAATAGAATGTTAAAGAGCATATGCTGGCTGATACAAACGTGTTAACGGAGCCTCATTCAGAGAGGGCATACAGCAAAACACCATACATTTAGTAGTCTGACATTTGACATTGAAGAGTAAGTTGGGAAGAAAACAGCTGTTAAAGTTCATGGTGAATTTTTTTGGGAGTAGTTTGTGTAAAACACGTTAGTTGGTACAATAAAACCTTATTAAAATTGTTAAAATCCTTAACCAATCCCAGTTCTAAAGTTACTACATTTTGCACCATAGAGAGCTGAAATATATTGAAGGTGCTGATATGCAAGATACTCCAAATCAAATTAATTTGGCTTCTTGCACATGGGCACATTTAACGCATATTTTTTTAAATCCTCCTACTCTACTCAATTTATGAAAGACAACAGGTCACTAACAACGTTCTCTGTATCCCCTATTAGTCTATGCTTATAGTGTTGCCAGACGATGAAATAGTGCTGTGTAATACACATTTACAGTAAAACCATTTACATTATTTGTACTCACAAACTCATAGTGTGTGTATATATATATGTATGTGTATATATGAATAAATATATAATTTATTTATATTAATATATTAGATTTGTTTGTGGTACTGCACATTACCACATGTACATGGACCAAAACAGGAATTATAACTTTTAATATGCTATAGGAAAATGCTGTCCACATGTTTACTTCTGCACTAATTGCAGACTATTTAGAAATACACTTTAGAGGTAATTACCTGTATACTAAATAGAAAGTTGGAGTCAAGTCCATCACACCATTTGAGCAGTGAGTTGGGCAGAGGCAGAGACTTGGGATTGCTGAAAATGGTTTCCTTTATTTATTGATTGCTTTATTTTTTCCTGTGAAGATGTTTGAGACTTTACAATATGAAATTAAGAACATCAGCTTGCTTTTAGTGTAACATATCTTCAAAATTTTCAAATGTAGAACATTATTTACTGTGAATCTAGACACAAAATACAAAGCGGTTATTTTTGATGGATACCACTGATGTCTATGTTACAGGTATGGGTTGGTACTGTTGGTACAGGTCCAAAAGGTCGGAAACTTTACGCAACATTTCAGCATACTGAGACCTTTGATTTCCAGGACGAGATCGGTGAGCTTTTGCTGTCGGTGTGCCAGACTGTGAGTCATGGTGTACTTTGCTTTCTGCCTTCTTATAAGGTAAAAAAATTTTCCCTTATTTTCACTTATTCCTTTGAAAAATGAACTAGTTACCTTAATATTTCAGCTTCTTAATGAGTTCAACTTTATCGCTTATTACTCGGTTCACACTGAGGAGACATAAGGCTTGCAATAAGTTGATTGAAGTGACTGAGAGAGAAGCACTAAAGCACTTGTTTCTTATCATTGCTGTAATAAAATGACTATTGCTGTTGGTGCAGACTGCATTTATAGAACACTTTTATAAGTTCAAGAATGCAATATGTTCTTGTAAATTAATATGATCAGACTAAACAATTTTACCTTCATGCTTCATATGTGACATTCTCATTTTTATTATTGGGCTGAAAGAAACATTGGCTAAAGTACATATCCAGCCGTATTGTGGGGTACCTCCTTTCTTCTCCGGAACTCAGAGGAATTTAGTCTTCCAAAAAGAAGAACCCGCTATGCAGAGCTGACGGCAGTATGGAATCAGTCTCCCACTGCTTAATTCCAATGTCATGTAATGGATGTAATTAGTTTAGCTTGAAGCCCCCAGTGGGTTGTTCTCTATTTCTAACAGAGTTCCTCAGGGAATCTCCCTGGTACATAAGAAGGTGTCCCGGGCAACTGGGGTGTTGGAAATATGAATATTTCTGAAAACCAGTTGCCTCTTTCTCAGGCGAGGGCTGGCAAAGTTTAGCCTGGAGGACAAGACTCGACTTAGCAGTTTATTTTAAAGGGACATAAATGCAGGTGGCCCAGTGACCCAGCCCCAACATAGACCACTACTGGGACTGGCCCGAGGGGCAGATGCCCGCCTACCCCCCAGCCCAGCCTGCCCCTGCCCCTGCTCTTCCTACAGTCACAGTGAGGAGCAATGCTAAACAGTTTCCAGGAGAGGTGAATGCTAGGAGCAGTGTGGGGAAAGACATGGCAATTTTCAAATGTACTTTAGTTTATTTTGTAGTCACAATGTCTAAAACTATTTAAAAATACCCATATTGAATGATCCCAGGTAATCTATCTCATATTAGTTTTGCGTGGTGTTAGACATAAAATAGTGGTGTTTTCTGTAACTATTGTTACATATCATGTGTGGACATTGTTTACTGCACGCCAACCTGTTGGAAAAGTCATGCATTTTAAGTACAAATAAAATTTGCCGAATATAACACGTTTTGTACTCTAAGCTACTCGTGCCAAAATACTAAGTTTAGCCACAAGATGTTTTGTCTACAAGATGTGTTCCCAAAAGACTAGTTTGGAAAAATTAATATTTTGCATCAAATATAACTTGCTAACATAGCCAATGTTCATGAGCATACATTGGCTGTTTCCATGATTTGATATCATACATCCCAGACAAGACTCTAAAAGTAACACAAGCCATTAGATTTTCTTTCATATATGTATCTCATTGACATAAGGTTGATATGTTTTTTTTAACAGGACTCACTATGAATTAAACCTCAAGTAGCTGATGATAGATGTGTTAAAATGATTGCTCTTAAGGCTTGTGTATTTGTAAAATAAAATCCACAGGACTACAGCTTGCGTTTGGGATATAATATGTAGTTACATAATAGAAAATAAGAAACTACGGTTTTAAATTGTTCTATTACTAAACACAATTTACACAAATATGCTACATTGATGCATAATTAAAATGGAGTTTCACATTCAAACATCCAATTTCCTTAGGTAATACCACCAGTCCTGGATGGAAAACCATCAAACTTGTCCTCCTACATTTTCTTCCCTGACATTGCAAGGGCAGTGAGGGTTGCGGGAATAGATCTAGAAGGTCCTCCTTGGGTGGTTAGATGTTTTGATTCAGTGTTTGTTGTTTCAATAACAGACATAAAGGAATTAATGGTGTTGAAGGTTGTAAAGGGTTGTTGATCAGAATGCCTATGCCTCTTTTCCTTTATATGTTTCTTAAGTCTCTCTTTCTCCCTTGAGACTTTTATTTATTAGACTCATATTTCGATTCATCTTATCATACTTTTCTTAACCCATTCTGTATATGCTCTCCATTGTGCACTATTCATACCAAATTAATTATTATTTAATGTTCTGTGTAGGTTTTCTAAAAAAGTTTATTTTTTTAATCTTTTTATTTTTAAACCATATCGTAATCAAAATATAAAAAGAGAAAAAGAATGATCCAGTGACATAGTGCAAGATCAGAAACATAACAGGTAAACATATTAAATTAACAATTTTTACATTCTGTATATTGTGGGGTTACAAAGTGGACTAGTGGGTATGTGATTGAGATGGAAAGTAGTCGAGCTGAAACAAGGTTTTGGATTTTATGTGAAGGGGGCGGCTTGGGTTGGGGGAGAAGGAAGTAGGGAGGGGAGGAGTAGTGTCTTGATCAAGCACTGCCAGGGACTAGAGAGTGGTGACTGTGAAATTATGTGTCCATAGCGCTTGATATTTGGGTATTGTATAGTAGGGCAGTTAATTACTCAATGGAGGAAAAGTACCATATACAATTGAGTAGCTCAGCCCTCAAAGGAGTGGCGGGTTGTTTTCATGCTCGTGCAATGAGCAGTATAGAGGCCTTGCATGTGTGTGTGCGCAAGTAAGCGGTTGATGTGTTTGCTGAGGCCGGGAATTGGTTGGTTGTGTAAGAGAGATAGAGATTCCCTAGGTACCCGTACTCCAGTGGCCTGGTGAACGACTTCCAGGGTGATGTCCCAGAAGACGCGGATTACTGGGCAATCCCATCAATTGTGGAGAAAACTACCTTTAGCTACAAAATGTCTCCAGCATTGGTCAGTAATCAGGTGGTACATGCGATGAAGTCTGTCTGGACCATATACCATTGAGAATAAATCTTATGGCAATTCTCTTAGATACCTGTGTTAATTGAGACCTTGGCCTTTTGAGTACGGATAGCTGACCATTCCTCGTGGTGTGCAAGGTGTTGGCCAGAAAGACCCGTGATGGAATGGTACATGGGTGAGAGATTCCCTCTATGGCCAATTAAGTAAATGCAATGTCATTCAAACAAGGTTAAGAGCACAGAGTTTTTTGGGCTGAGATTGGGATTGGACGAATCCTCGAATTTAAAAATACTGAAAATGAGTTGAAGATGGAGGGTGATATGTAGCGCGTATACCTTTGTAGGACGCAGGGACTGAGTTCCCCATAATATGGAGAAAACGTTCAACTTTGTGTGATTTCCACTAGCGGGAAACTGTGTCTCAGTTACCCGAGGGTAACAACGGATGGTTCCATAGTGGTGTCAAGGGGGGAAGCATAAGGGTTAAATCATGTTGGCGATTAGCCAAATCCCATGTAGATAGAATGAACGAAAAAGAGGGGCACGTGTAGACCGAGGCAGGCTTATGTATCTTAGGAAACTATGGCAGATGGTGTAAGGGCATGTCCGGGGTTAGGACGTTTTTATGTTGCGTCTCAGGTTTATGTGCTACGAGATAACGTGGCTAAGCTGGGTAGTTAAACAGTAGTTATGTATTTGTGGGAGACCGAGACCCCCAGATTCCCTGGACTGAGAGAGTAAATTAGTCTAGGTCTTCGGCCACCCCATATGAAGCAATTACACGAGGATTGAAGGGATGTGATTACATGATGTGGCACCAGTACTGGGAGTGTTTGAAATAAATATAAGAGGTGTGGGAGCACGTTTATTTTTATAGCCTGGATTTTCCCAACTCCGGGAGACATTGGGTGCCATTTGGAGAGGTCTAGTTGAATGCGGGCTAGAAGAGGCGAATAGATTGAGTTGTAGAGCACATAATAATGTTTGGTAATGGCCACTCCCAATTATCAAATGGATAGAATTCGCCATTGGAATTTAAAGGAAAGTGGGAGATTCTCCCGGATCGAGTGGAGGATGTGAAGCGACATAGCTTCGTATTTGGTATCATTTATTTTGTACCCTGATAGGGCCCCGAAAAGTGACAGTTCCACCATAAATTTTGGGAGGGAAACCACATGGTTAGGTAATGTTAAGAGCACACCGTCAGCAAACAGGGATATCTGATACAGTTTGTTACCTAAATTAACACCAGATATATCAGGATTAAGACGGATTTTGTCCGCTAGGGATTCGATGCATAGGGCAAAAAAAAGGGGAGATAATGGGGATCCCTGTCGGGTGCCGTTGCGCAGTTGAATGTGTCCAGAGACCTGCCCATTTTTCATGACCCGTAAGGTGGGGCTTGTGTACAGGGCTTTGGTTTTTAAGTACAATTCTTGAAGGCTATCAAATGCCTTCAGCACTGAAAACATAAAGGGCCAATAAACCCTATTAAGTGCTTTCTCTGAATCCAGGGCAAGTAGAACTGATGGAAGCTTCTTGGTGTTAATATAATGAATTGGGTCGATTACTGTAAGCGTGTTGTCAGGTGCCCGTCTATTGTGGATAAAACCCACCTGGTGAGGGTGTATGAGCTCGGCCAGGACTGTTTGCCAAATTTTTGGCAAAAAGTTTGATGTTTGTGCGAAGAAGTGATATCGGAAGGAAATTGGCGCATAAAGTGTGGTCTTTGTTTGGTTTAGATATAACAATAATCATGGATGAGATGGAATCTAGGTGGAAGATGTCCCCGTGCAATATAGAGTTGAAGAGGTGAGTACGTTTGGGGAGCAGTTTTGAGGGCAAAGGTTTTATAGTACAACATAGGGAGTCCATTATTCTCTAGAACTTTGGATTGTTTCTGGGAGCTGAGGGCAAGTTTAACCTCTACCTCATAGTTGTCCTCGCACAGCGCAGCAGCCCTTGCCGAGCTTAGACGGGTAGATCATAGGATTGCAAATAGGTGTTCGTATTGGAACTGTGCGAGGCAACATCCCCGGGGGCTGGGAGGTTGTAGAGAGCCTCGATGAAAGAGCAAAAGGTTTTATTGCTTACTCGAGGATCATAGGACAGGGAACCGTTGGGATCCCTTATTACATTATTCATCTGTGAGAGACACGTTTGACTTTAGGCTATTTGCCAAGGGGAAATCAGCCTTATTTCCTTTCTCATAAAACCTTTGTCCAAGCCAACGAAGGCTCTTTACTGTTTCTTTAGCTAGAAGGTGGCTAAATTCACCCCATAATTGGGTGAGGGTGGGTGGTGAGTAAGTGCGTTTGTGCTATGTTTCCAGAGAGAGAGAATTTGAGAGGATAGCGAATCAGTCTGCTCCATCTTCTACACCAGGTGGAGGGGGAACCCCCAGCGGTATTTATACCCTTGGTCCCATAATACTAATGTGACTTCTCTCAAGTTTCTCCGTTTAGCAATTGTAGATGGGTCCAAGTCATGGAATATTTGTAGTTTAGAAGAACCCTCAACAAAAAATAAAATAACAGTTCCTGGAGTGATCTGATCCTTTATTTTGAGTGAAAGGAATTTCAGTATGACATCTTTTGGGGGAGCAGAGTCTTTTGGTTTAGGGCAGAGAGCTCTAAAGCCATTTCAATAAGTATCTGAGGATGGGAAAGAGAGAGCACCAGGTGTATAAAAAGGCGCAGTACGTAGAGTTCCAAGGATGCTGCTTCAGTATCCTCTGTGATATTCTGGATTTGTGTCCCATAGAAAATTAATGTCCCTTCTAAGATTGTCCGATGCTATCAGCGTGGTTTTAAAACACAAAGATTTAATGGAAAAATATAACAAAGTATAACCGATGCATGCAGCTGCGCAGTCGATCCATTAATAGCTCATCAATCCTGAAGTCTGTGTAGACAGAGAGGGTTAGTGTATCCAGTTGCCTGTTTTAGTTGAAAGAAAACAGTGATGATGTCACAATGTACACAAAGATAACACTAAGATCATTCTTCATTCGTTCAGAGTTCAGGATAGTCCAGTACAATGCAGGTCAGTTCAAACGATGCTTCTCCAAAGGTGGGGGCAACTCACTCCTACAGCTGTGTACGTGTCTTGCCTCAGTGAACCGCCAAAATCCAGTTTAAACTAACCTATTAACATAGTACAGAGCATTTTGAGTACCGTATTTCCCCATGTATAAGACGCACCTTTTTCCCCCAAATTTTGGGTCTAAAAAAAAGGTGCGTCTTATACACTGTCAGCGCTACTTACCTGATTGCAGAAGTCGGCATCTGGTGTGAGGAGTCCCCGCTAATCGGCTCCAGCGTGTCCCCCGTTACTTTGCAGGACCTTCAGGACCTTTGCAGGCGCCTCCCACAGTTTCGGCGCTGTCAGTCACGTGACTGACAGTTCTGATGAGTGCCCATGACTACAGATTCCTCCGTTTGCTCTGTTTGTCACAGCATTGGTGACATTAGACAAGTCACGTAGACACGCCCCAAGACTGTGCAGTAGCACTCGTTTTGGTCTGAATGCGGGACTATTGTAAGCTGCTGTAGCGCTCTTTGCCCCAATAAATTGCAGGCCAGTGTGCTTTGTGCCCCAAAAATTGCAGGCTAGTGTGCTTTGTGCCCCAAAAATTGCAGGCTACTGTGCTTTGTGCCCCAAAAATTGCAGGCTAATGTGCTTTGTGCCCCAATAAATTGCAGGCTAGTGTGCTTTGTGCCCCAATAAATTGCAGGCTAGTGTGCTTTGTGCCCCAATAAATTGCAGGCTAGTGTGCTCTGTGACAAAAAAATTACAAGCTCTAGTATGATCTGTGACAAAAATTAGAAAGAGCCTTTTGATTCCTCCTGCTGCACATTGCATGCTGTAATAATAAAGCAGCAGTTTCAGCAGTGAAAAGGTTACAATACCATATCCCGTAATTACGGTACCGTGTAAAATCAGTACCATTCCACGTTCTGCCCAGAAATGGCTCAGAAAAGATTTTCATAGAGTGCTGATTTCAAATTAAAAGTGATCCAGTTTGCAAAACTGAATGGAAATCGTGCTGCTGAGCGTAAGTTTGGTCCGCCCCCAACTGAGAAAACAATCCGAGACTGGCTACGGGAAGAAGAAACCCTACTGAAAACACCACGGCAGAAGAAGGCTATGAGAGGCAAGTCAGCAAAATGGCCTAATTTAGAGAGAGAATTGAAGAAATGGATTGAAGAGCAAAGGGCAATTGGAATTCCTGTGTCCACAAAGATGGTTCAGCATGAGGCAAGAAGAATTGCTGATACAAATGAAGTTACTGACTTCAAAGGAGGACACAATTGGTGCTTCAGGTTCATGAAACTGAATGGACTTAGCATGCGTACACGCACCAGACTTGCCCAAAGGATGCCTGAATGCTATGAGCAGAAGGTCCTTGAATTTCATCGTTTTGTCACTCAATGTCGGAAGACACATCAGTTTGAGTTGGGACAGATTGCAAATATGGACGAAGTCCCCCTTCAATTTGATGTCCCAAGTAACAGAACTGTTGATAAGAAGGGGGTAAAAACTGTAATTGTGAAGACAAGTGGACATGAAAAGAGCCATTATACAGTTGTTCTAGCTTGTTGTGCCGACGGAACCAAGCTGCCTCCTATGCTGATTTTCAAACGCAAAACAATGCCAAAAGAAGTCATTCCTCGAGGAGTGATTGTCCATGTTCATGACAAGGGTTGGATGGATCAGGATGGGATGAAGATCTGGTTTGAGAAAGTTTGGAGCAGGAGACCAGGTGCGCTCTTACGCAAACCTGCCCTATTGGTGCTTGATCAGTTCAGGGCACACTTAACACCAAACACAAAGAAGATTGCTGCAGAGCAAAAAACAAAACTTGCCGTCATACCTGGAGGCTTGACATCCCAGCTCCAACCACTTGATGTCAGCATTAACAATGGATGAAGTCTTCTGGGGACAATTTGACACCAGCAGGAAGAGTGAAAAAGCCAACTATAGGAGAAGTTTGTACCTGGGTGAAAAGATCCTGGGATAATATCAAGATTGAGATCATTGTCAAGTCATTTATGAAGTGTGGCATTTCAAATGCCTTAGATGGAACTGAGGACGAGGCAATATATGAAGACAGCGATTCGTCATCAAACACAGATGAGGACAAGATAATGGTTGAAAGTTCTGACAGTGATGATGAGTAGTTTCATGATAAATAAAACTTGAGTTCAATAACTTTATGTAATACATCTTTTTTTTCATTTTGGGCCGCAAAATTAAGGTGCGTCTTATACTTGGGGAAATACGGTATTAATCTAATACTAATCATATCTAAGGATTGCAATGTGCAATTGCTTAGCTGATGACACCAGATTCCAGCTTGTAAAATGTGGATTAATATAAGACCAAACACAATACATTTCTTATAATCTGAACCATAAATATCTTTAACGTAGGTTTACCTTTGTGTAATAAAATCTCTAAGTCTTTTATATTAATAATAAAAGATTGTGAGTTGTAAACTTTATTAAAAGTGATCTATTTACAAATGTAGGTGCCAAGATAAGTGTATTTATTTTGTTTTCCTATGTGTTCGCATAATTAACCACAGAACGCCGTTGCGTACTAATCGTAATGGAAAACATTGCAATTGGTATTTATTACTTTTAAACAACTTCATCCAATTATCTGACTTCAATTTATCCTCCTTTAATTCCCGAACAGTTTTTTGGCATTCAAGTGTGAGGGTTTGTTTAAGGTCCACGAGACCGGAGCGGAGGTCAGATATAGCTGTCTTAAAAGATGGAATATCCTCTTCCTCACGGTCCTCCCGTGAAGGTTAGGTCTGAGAGGATGAGGATCCCGCGGTCTGAGGTTTGTCTGCGTATGGTGCGTAATTTTGACAGCAGTGCCTTTTTGTTCCTGCAAGTTTTTTTATTCATGATAAAGTAGCGAGTTCAAATGTTGCAAGATATACTTGCCAGATAGATAATGCTCTACAGCAGGCCTGTCAAACCTGCGGCCCTCCAGGTGTTGTGAAACTACAAGTCCAAGCATGCCCTTCCAGCTATCAACTGGTTGTCTACCGGCAAAGCATGCTGGGGCTTGTAGTTTCACAACACCTGGAGGGCCGCAGGTTGGACAGGCCTGCTCTACACGATCGTGCCCCGATAGTCACATTATCCGAGAAGCAATACCGTGAGAATAAGTGTGTTGCTCAAGTATCAGGGGCCTGCAGGGGGGGCCCGAGTGAGCAGGTGTGATTGTTCATCTGGTGAGGGCAGCAGGCTCCGATCCGAGTCTGTGTGGAGTTTCTTAAGAAAAATGAAGTGATAACAGGTTTATGTTTCTTGGCAGTGTTGCATCAAAGAAATTTTGCTTTGTGCACTGTTCTGTGTGCAGGAATTGCCTTGTTAGAGGTGAAACTGGAGATCCTATTCAGGTAGGCAGCCTCAGGATGGGTTAGTGCGGTGTAGTGATAGCTGTAGACACAGTGGTGTCCAGGTGCAGCGGATGTGTCCCTGCGGCTGCTCCCCACTTGATTGTCTCGGCAGCAGCACACGTGGGCAGTTCATAGAGGGTGTAGTTTTCCTCCAGCTGCGTTAACATTGGTGAAGGTGTAGGCTCTGAAGATTGCGGCCGGGAGCTTGCACGGCTTCAGTGAGCAAAGAGGACCTGCCGCGTTCGGATGGAGAGTGTCAGGTGCCTTGTGTGGGCTAAAAACTGCAATGTGAAGCAGGGGCTCAGGGAAACCACGGCCACCCTGTTTTTTGTTTTTTACAGGTCCCTTACCCAATGTGTGAGTGAGCCACAGGTGTATATTTTTAACCACACTGTGCAATAGTATTGTATGTCCGCAGGGTATTAGCTTTGAAAGTTTCACAGCTTATGGGGACTCCTAAAATGGTGGAGCTGCAGTTTTAGGATAATGCATACACATAGACCCTGTAAATTGGAGGATGTATGGTAAAACTTCTTCTGCGGGTATGAAGAGTGGATGAGAGTAGCTGCAGTCTGAGGGCATTGTTGTGCCACTCGGCTTGTCAGTGCAGTAGTGGGGAGCCGGAAAAACTTTCTTATATAGCACCCACCTGACTGCCGCAGTGCTGCTCGGGTCTCAGGCCACAGCTGTAAGCTCCCTCTGTCAGTGTAGCTCCCAGCAAGTGGAGAGGGATGTTCTGTGAGTGGAACAGCTGGGTGAGTCACATGGGAGGTTGGGAAAATAATTCCAGAGGGCACAGCGTGAGTTGGTAATAACGGGCCTATGACGCGGCCAGGTCACTCAGCTGTCTGTGTCTGCAGACGGACAGCAGGTATAGCAGCGGGATGATGGTACAGTTACTACCGCCGGCTGCCCACAAGGTCTGCAGTGCGAGCCCACACTGTCTTTGTCAAGCTGGGTGACAGAGAGCTCCCAAAATTTGGTCATTTTCAGGATGACCTCCGCCATGGTAGTGAGCCAGGCCACACCCCTGCTTTCTAAATTTTTAATATCCAAGGAACCTTCCAAGGCAAACTGATCAAATATTTTTGCCTTTTTTAATAATGTTCAAATACTGCACATACATGCAAGTTTCTTTCCATGTTATATACAGACAAATCCCACACATATACTAGATGGCTGGTCTTTACTATTACTTGCCAAAACCTTTTAATTCTCAGTTCACACAGAGCTAGCAAATAGGGTGTTTTAGAAGAGGACTGTATAGACTTAACCTCACACTCTAGTATTACCGTATATTTCCTGTCACATAGTATTGACGATCTTCAATACTACTTTTGTATTCACGTTTATCTAACCAGGGTTGGGTACACACTATTCACTTTTTTCACCTATTGCTAGAATATTTACCAAACAAAGTGAAAAGAAGATTTCTCAATTCAAGAAAGTATATTTCGGGCAAGTCAGAATGCATGGTCTGTTATTAAGTGGGAATAAAAGGAAGAACATTTTCATCTCGGACATCTATCTTGCTCATGGCAGAACTCTGTGGTCTTCAGTGCTCCAGGACTTGCCCATACCCAGTTGACTTCAATTCACTCAGGCACCTGAAATGTTTTCCATTATAGGCTAGTTCACACACAGAAAGCAATAAAGGTTTAAGGGTACCATGCGCCCCTGATGGGTCACAATGTTCTGCGAGGATAGAACTGGTCGTGAATGTACTCAACGCACATGGACTTTTAAATTCATACAATATACATTCATCATACCAGCATAACCTGTAAGAATTCTTATTTCCCTGTGTGTAGGCAAACATCAAAATGTGCCCCTACTGTGACTACTATGAAAATACTAGTGTTCAATAATGTATATAAAAAATAATTAATAATAATAATTCATATCAATAAACCATCTGATTAACCCAGACTTATGAGGCCATAGGTTTAATGCCATCCTGGGCATTATCTGTGTACAGTTTGTATGTTCTCTCCATATTTGTATGCTTTTCATTGGGGTGCACTCCCACAGTTCAAAAACATACAGGTAGACTGACAATGTGTCTGTGTGTGAGTGGTAGAGAATGTAAACTGTAAGCTCCAATTGGACTGATTAAATTATTCTCTATAAAGCAGTATGTAACATGGTATGTAACACAATATAAACAAACTACTCCAGTGTAATGTATAACAGCTGAGGAGAAACAATGACTTGATCAAAAACACTCAGGAAAAATTGTCTTATCTATAGTAGTGTATCTTAGTTTCAGGACAGTCCAAGCTACTGGTTTGCCTCTGCCCCAGCCACTCTGCATCACATTGCTATCATCAATGAATTATTGTGGAAATAACACATAGACAGGATGATTATATTTAATGAAAGAGTACAGTGATATGGTAATGACAGTGGGGAGATGCCCTCTGCCCCCTCCTACACAAAAACAGTCTTTTATAACATACAATTGAAGAAGAGACACATCCATTTTTGCATTTGTGTGAAAGCAAACTCACCAGTTTAATATGAGTGCAAAATCATTTTAGGTTTTAGGAATATAAATTATGTGCATATAGGTAGTGAATAAAAAATTGGATATACCTTTGAAAATTAGGTTTTATATACATGTGTGGTTCATGTGTTAATTAAACATAGTATGGTTAGGATTATATAGAACAATGCTGGACAACCCTGTTGCCTAAAATTATGTCTAGCATGGCTGCAAGTGGAGACCTCTGTGACTTTGAAAGACTGCTCAACTTGCTAATGTTTCACGAGAAACGGTGCCTAAGATGATGTCAGCATAGAATTCTCAGGGAAAACGTCATCAACAATGGGAAATGCTGGATGTAACCACATACTACAGGATCATGATATCCATGCTTTATTTCAAAGTGCAAGGCAAAACAGGCAAGCAACTGCAGATCAAATGTCAGCAAATTTCACCCACAGGTTTGATGACAACTCTACAGAGAAGGATATAAAACTTGGGTTGCAGTACATAAACTGCTCAACTCGCCTGGCAATGTGCGTTTGCAAGTTCAGTGATGCAGAGAGCACAGATAATGGACTGCGGGGCAGTTTGAATCTTCCTGTACCATGTTCTCAACAACTAGAAAAGTGCGTGTATGACATCAACCTAAAGAACCTTCACTTGCAAAACAAGCCTTGACTGCTTGTTTTGCAAGTGAAGGGTTGTATGGTTTTATAATATTGGCGGGCACATTTTTGGGAGTGGTGTATTCCATGATAATAGTGACCCCCCCATACAGAAAACACTTCGGGGCTCCTAATGGTTTTAGGAGCAAGATACTGATGTAATCCATATGTCATGGCCTTCTCAGTTACCAGATCTGAAGCCAATCAAGGATTTATGTGATATTCTGGGACAACGCCTGAGGAAGTGTTTTACACGACAATCAGTTAGGTGTCAGTTGAGTGACTTTCTTGTAGCTGAATGGCGCTGCATCCCTTCTGCAAAACTACAGCCATTGGTAAACACCCAATGCATACAGGCCTTACTTGGGGACCCAGCTCCTTATTAAGTTACTTTATATTGGTGTTACCTTATTTTCATTTACTACCAAATTTACTACAGTGTGTTTAAGGCATCCTAAATGCCGTTGGGCAAGAGGAATAGTTTATATAACCGTAGAAAATGTAACAAAAATAAATCATTGTAATTTATTCATATATTGCAAGCATTCTAGTATGCAAAACAAATGTTTAAAGGTATATATAAGCAAGCCTCAGAAGCTAACACTGGAGTTATTGCCACCTTCTTATTACTAAAGATATTGTTCAAAGGCTGCACAGATATATTATTTAATGGTTCCTCGCCATAAGGGATATGGTTATTGATCGCACACATAAATTGGAATCAGGGTGTCAGAGGGGAAATGGTCACCCTTCTTTTAGATGTAGAAGCGATAAACATACCCTCATGGGATGAATCACTATTGTATACCTGTGTTAATTATTTGAACAGTTTTTTGAGTTAGAACCCATTCTTGGCTAGCACTAGGCTCACAAAGAGTTGTTAGTGTGCTCAGCTTCTGAGATGACTATTAAACAGCTTTCTTTGACTAGCAGAACACGCTACAGCACAGATCCTGGAATTCTATTTTCTTCAGCATAATTGCGTCATTCAGTTAGCTAAAGTCTGGAGCATACAGTGATCAGGGAGTTGCGTTCAGCTGGTATAATTTACATAATCCACATCCCTTTAAAAGAGTAAGAATGAATGCCATTTAAAAGTAAGGGTGATTCTCAATTTGTATCTTAACATACATGTAATTACATTATTATTTATGGATAATAAGTCTCATCACTTTGGTAAGATTAGCAAACCATAATTTTACTTTTTTAATGGAGGATCATGCTTTTATTTTTATATTTAATGTTCATTAAAACATATAGGTTTTTTACAAAGAGAATCCTATTTCTCTGCACGATTACATTTGTTACAACTTGCAGCTGACATGTTGAACGCTTTTTCAAGAACAAAATAGCATCACTCAGATGTGCACTTATTATGGAGACATTATAGAACATGTGCATGGTGTTATAAAGCAACAACATACCAAACAATGGATCTCTCATAATTGGGAGTAAATTTGTTTTATTCAGCTAGAATAGCCATAGTAAACATTCTGCTTTTGAAATAAGCTGTTCTGTGTTTTTGTGGGGCCAATAAAAACAAATGTATATTTATATGACCAGTTTTAGATAGTAAATGTACTGGTGACAGTGGTTAAAGCAACAAGTAGAGATTAGCAAATTTTTTAAGGCTGGCAAAATATTCACCTTGTTCTGCAGTCGACCATGACATTTAGCACATTTGCCTGGTGGAACTTTGTGTTCCCAATCCTACTCCAACAATACTAACTGCCAGAATGAATTGCCATTGTCACCCCAGCTCTGTTCATAGACACTAAAGTCTGTGTAGTATGAATCACCATCTACAGCATACTCATATGTGAGCTTCTGAGATTTTGTCGGCATTTTCCACTTGTCAATTTGAGGGAGAGATTGTCATCACAGTTATTAACAACACTCAATGTGGAGGCAAGGTATATTGTGATAGGTATTTATCCCCCATACCTGACGTTAATTACTGAAATGTTAGTGTCTTCCTCCATTTGGTGAGTGCAATACACTGCCAAAGTTTCTCGCTCAGAAGTTCCCATATCTCTCTGTCTCGCACAAGCAATTTGTAACGTATTTTTCCAGAAACATACCGTTCTGCAGCCCAAATACTGACGGTGTACTCAATGATGACTGTTGTTTCTGTCAAATCAGAATATTTGTTTTTTAAAATGTTGAATACAAGTCACCAAAATGTTTTATCTCAATGCGAGTTTCACATACATGAGATCTGTTTAAATTGTATGTACATGATGTTACCACGGAGCGCTTAATTATATGGGAAGGGTAGATTTACCTAATAATAAAGTGCACACTGGGTATAATCCATGTTTACCTGTCGCACATGCCCTTGTTTCCTGACATGTTAAACCCATCTCTGCATATATTAATCATATCAGCTAATCAGTTTGCTACTTTATATGCATCACTGCAAGGTATAGTTGATAATATAGGTATATAATGGAATAATGATGTGCAATACCGGGGATGACCACCAGATGACATCACAGACCACACAATATCAACATGCTTCCTTTTCAGCTTTACAATCAGAATCCTTTTATCTAGTGCAGTAAATGTTTCGCTTGTTATGACTTCAATATATTAACAGTTACAAAATGTAAGTCCCAATATTAAAGAAAAAGAACAACAATTAAAATGCCCTTAGAGAAATGTGCATGCTGTTTTCAGTTGCATGACTTATAGCAAGATGCTGGTCAGTGCTCTGTACATTGTCATTTTCCCACTACCCTAAACTCTGCTTTTGTGTCTTGCCAATCGGCAATTATTTTAAAAAAATATTGTCATACTTCGTAGCGATATGAAAATCCCATAGTTAGGCTGCAGCATAGTAACACATATTATAGAACTTATAATTAACACAATAATCCAGCAAAAATGAATAGAGATGTAATGTTTCTCATGTGCTCATGTTTTGAAAAGACGTACAAAATGCCAGGTTACCACTTTGAATCTGTAATTTAAACTACATTTAATCTTTGTTTTTACTGTAAATGTCATGTTATCTTACTATTAAAAATCTACTTGTGTGCTTTGTTTGACATCAAATCCTTTTATAAACTTGAGTGCATGTTTCATAGCTAATAGTTATCAGGGTATTAGCAAATGGGGTTGAAAGAAAGTAATAACATAATGAGCATTTTTGCTCCTTAGTAATTGTGAATGCTGCTTGTTAGATACTGCATGTCCTGCTGTATTGAGGAGCTATAGAGATTATTATTCTGAACATTCATGAAATCGGGCATGTTTAGAAAGACACTTTGCTTTAATAAATGGTTAGAGTGATGTGAAATACTGTGTCACATAACACTACGTACTCCCATTGGCTTGCTCTCATGTTGCTTGCCTTATATGTCCCTGTCCCTGTTTTTGGTATGAATGTTTATGGACGCTCAGTAGGAAATTGACGTGATTTATATTACAGTTTGATATGCTAACTCAAGTTAGTTTCCCTGAGTTATGTCATAGGCTTTTAGGACACACTTTTATGCAAAGTTATTTGTTTGGACTATTTGATGGGTAGTTAAGGAATATCTTATTTTTTGTGAAGTGCTAAGTGTATCCTTGTATACAAACCTATACTTTTGAACATAGTTAGAGTAATTGGATATTATTATTTATTTAGTTTGAAACAAAAATGAGGTTTGAAGCACATCTCTCACACCTTAGTGGCCTCGTTCCAGAATCCTGAAAAAGTCCTTAGTGGAAGTATTGAATTTACCTTTTTAAGTGGTTTTAACCTCTACACCTATTCCAATAAGCTTCTCAAAAATGTCAGGAAAGACTTGTAAGAGAATTCTCTGTTTCCTAGTCCTCACTGCCACAACCATAAAGATAATGCCCCAAATCATGGGGTTTGGTCTGTACAATATTGTTTCTTTACAGTTCACTTTAAGCTCTTTTTCCCTTTATATTGTCTGAAATGAATGGTTTATGCAGAGGTTATGGAAACTGGGGCACATTTAACTGCGAAAAAGTTCCTGCTGAACCACATAAGTGTTTCCTTGCATTTTGAAATTAAAGTGTAATTTTTCCATTTTTTTCCCATGTACCAAATGTAACATCATTCCTGTGACATTTCCCTGATCCAACCCTGGATTAGGTGTTCAAAATTTTGACGTCACAAGTGTGCCTTAAATATTACACTTCACATTCTAATGTGAATAGTTCCCCAAAAATACAGATTTGCATTGTGATGAGTCTCAGCAGGATGTAGCAGTAATAAAACATAGCAATATTTTACACATCATGTGAGGCTCCATCAGAACTTTGCAAACAATTGAATTCCCCTCTTCATGTTTTGTAATACACAAGTGTAGTTTATATATGTATAAACTTCTGTAAATTCAAATTGTATAAATTGTTCTAACTTCAGTGTTAGGAAAACGTATAACAAGGAACAATACACTTCTTACTGTAATCTGTAATTTATTATAGATGTTATAAGTCTTGTATATGAATCGGTCTCATTTTCTGTAACTTTCACAGGATATTTAATATTCATTTTCTCCGCTGAAAACACTTAGATATGTATCTTTTGGTGTTTTGCTATGTTAAAGAATCTTATGTTTCATTTATGGATAATGAAGGTGTGAGGCATTTAAGCACAGATATCAATCTTTATGCTAGTGTTACGTCACTTACAGTGACTTACAGTAATGAACTTAGCATTTGTAATTGATTGTGTTTGTTTAAAAACAAACACGCTTGATAAACACATATTACAGAAAAAAGAAAAGCAGCAGGTTGTTTTTATTTACGCACTACTTACCCCTCCAATAATGATTTATAGCAACATTGGTAGACACCAGTTTCTCATACATATTATTGTTCTGTGTTTTAATGCATCTGTCACAAAACAGTACCACCAAAAGAATATTTAACTCTAATGAAGACCAATTTTGGCTGTGAGAGTGGGATGGACTTAAAACTGGCATTGATGTAATTTTATGTGAAGAGAAAGGAAAACTGAACAGTGAAAAATCTTAACAAAGCTCCAGCATTAACGTGGTCTTGCTGCAAATGTTATACTGTAATGCAACGCAAAATACTAACATCTATAGATATGGTATACAAAATACAATCCAAGATGGGGACTGACATTAACGTTGTAGAACATTCTGGTGTAGTAATTTGGCCTGAGACTAAATGTGATCCTAGAGTGTGTGCATATTGCTGCCTCATAGTGATGGGGTCATGGGTTTGATTCCGACCAGGGAATTATCTGTGTAGAATTTGTATGTTCTCAAGGTATTTGTGCAGGTTTCCTCCAGATGCTCAGCTTTCTGCCCACACTCCAAAGACATATTTGTAGGTTAATGTTTTCATAAAATGAACCCTAGTATGGTTGTATGTGTGTTTTCGTGTGGTAAGGAAAATAGATCGTAAGCTCCATCGGGGCAGGGACTGATGTGATTTATTAAATATCCTCTGGAAAAAGGTGCATAATATGTAGCTACTATCTAAATAAATATTTGAAACTCGGGTGTGTTCTCCAGAGCCTTGGTTTGTATTTATCATGGCACCTTCTGTCACTGCTAAGAAAGTAAGGTGGAGAAATCCAAATTTTTGTGTGGCCCATCACCTACACACCCAATCTACCCACAAGTGTCTTTTGTCAGGTTCCTAGCAGGATCATTTGTAAAGATGCTCAGGAAGGTGAGTCTACTCTATTAGCAATGGATTGTTTGAGCAAGGAATTAGGACACTATGATGTGGTAGGTAGACTTCCACAATTTGATCAACTGTATAGTAAACACCTTGCTGCACTATACTAATATGTTGCAGTGTATTATACAAATACTTATGTTGTGCTTAGCACCATGTGAGTGATTTGGTCTCTATTTTGTATAGTACCTTCTTACACTGGAAGCAAGAGGCAGAGTACCCTTGTATTTCTGTACAAAGGTAATTTCTGACATTCCTGGAAATTCAATAAGCATTGCATCCTATCATTCCATTACAATTTATGGATATTATATCAATATAAGATTCCTGAAATGAAAAAAACTTTGTTCGTGAGACCCCATTTCACACCCCATAATCATATTGGCAGAACTAGTATGATCATTTAATTTCCTAAAAATAATTGAATGCCACATTGTCTGATGATCTGGTGGAGCACTCTGCTGCTCTGTGGGTGCTCCTCTAAATTCATATACAGCCTCTTTTTAGGTTTCAAGTGTGACTCCAACTGGCTTACATATGTATGTGGTATCTCTGGGGAATGTCATTTTTATCTGTGTAATAATGTAATTGTTACTGCTGTAGAGCCACTTTTATTTTATTGCATTGGAAATCACCTCATCATTTGTGAAAATATAAATTTTCATTTCTTTACAAATTGCAGAGTGTTTAGGATAAGGGAACATATATATCAAGTAAATAAGTTTAGTGCAGGTGAAAATTAAGACTGTATTTACATTTAACACCACATGTTTCTGTTCATTGCCCTAGGAGTATGTTTTCATATATTAATTTTAGCAGGCTTACATCTAAAATATAATTCACTATAAGCTGTATTTTTACTTGCAACACTGTAAAGACTAAGCACAGACTTTAATAATGTTTGAGTCCTATAGTATGATAAAGATATTCATCAAATCTTTGCACCTGTTATTATTCTAGCTAACATTCAGCAAGTATTCAGTTTTATTAACAAATTTCTCCAATTTGTTTTGGCATTTTACCAGCATTCTCTGCCATATTCCTCTTTATTGTAATTAGCAATACCAGTGGAATAGACTCATGCCAGAGCTATTTTTAATGATGCCCAAATTTGAGATGTAGTCCCCTTGGTTGGATTATGGATAATGATGTTATAGCTTTACATAAACTGTTTTGAGAGCATGGTTAAAAAATGTATGTTAAGACATGTCATGTTTTCTAAAGGAATTTTAATTTTCTATATACATTATTTTTGCAGGAATGAAAAAGGAGAAACTCTGGATAAATGAGATATTTAGCATGTATTTAGTTAAGGTCTTATTCTTCAGTATGATTTTGACACTGCAGTGTTTGTTTTCCATTTACTTTGACAGATAAATTGTCAGGGCAGATTTCGGCAAGGGGCACAGCATAAATTATAAGATTTGGATGTTTCTGTACAGGGATTTCGCATTATTTATATTAGTTTTGATTACATTAGAACTAAAATGTTGTTGTTTTTTAATTCGTATTTTAGACAGGTTTTGTTTTTTTTTTTGCCTCGACACTTCCATCCTGTAGGTTGGGGACCTTCTTTTCAGGACCTTAAGGGGCCATTTTTAAGAGGCCGGAAAGACTTGAGTCCGTTAGCCTCACATGGAAGTGGTCTGTTTGCTCCTGGCAATAATCACCGAACAGCACCTTCTTTTAACTCAAGCTTTCAGTGTCTAAGAAGCAAATATAGTTAATCACAAAATCTCACTCCTGAGTGACCTTCCCACTTTACAACACAAACATATAAAGAGGGAAAACAAATACATTAGGTGCCCCCAAACTTTGGATAGTTCATTGTATTTGTAAGTCCCACATTTTTTCATATTTTACTGGTTATGGGATGAAAACCGTATCAATTCATTCATTCTGCTGTGTGATGGTGTTGGTGGTAGAATGTTGATGTAGGCCTAAAAATTCACGGTTTGGGTTGATTGGTAATGCAACACCAATTTGTTGCTCTTAAAGTATGATTAAACCCAAAGTATAAAAAATTTATGTAAAAAAGTGTGCATACAGTAACTATATAAATAGATTTTCCACATTACAATAACCACTTACAGTTGACCAGGGCTGTAATTTGATAAACTTACTTGTTGGGTAGGTAGAATCCTATGACAGTGCCACGTTGATAGTCACTGAGCTCTTGAGTATGACTCATTCTACTGCAAATTTTTCACTATGGAGATTGTATGGCTGTATGCTTGATTTTATGCTCCTGTTACCAGTAGGTGAACTGTAATGGCCAACCACACTAATTAGTAGGGGTGGCCACTTTCTTTTCATCATGTAGTGCATATACATATAGTATATATGGATATTTACCTTCCATTGTTGCTGTTATTTATTAGCTGATCTGAGGTCAAAATTAAATCAGTGATTTTTTTTTCTTGCACTATTCTCCACAAATCACTTAGTGTCGGTGGTAGTCAGCATATCGATGCTTACTACCCCGACATCTTGACACCGAACATCTCCTTGCATGTAGTTTACAAAGGCTTCTGCATTGTACATCGCCGCATACTTACATTACCCCCTTCACAGCAGCGATAATACCGTCGACTTCGTCATTAAGTGGCGCCGGCTACTTCCTACGTCGCGATTGGTTGAAGCCGCATTGCAGAACAGTCGTCATTGATACTGCGTCGGGGAGGAGACGTTCAGAGTCAAGATGTCTGGGTAAGTCTTGTCGGGGTACTCAGCATCGACATGCCGTACCCAACATTTTGGCATTTATCAAGGGAATATTTTATTCTGAAAGTGTTCATAGCCCATGTCTGTTGAGGGAACGACAAGCCAAAATAAAAATCAATGACAACAAAATTGAAAGGCTCTACTTTAGCATTCAAGATTTTTCTCCAATAGCAGGTGGCCTTTGTAAGCTGTCTAAGAGCTGTAGAGATGGCTAATTGTATGTGTTGGAGCGAGGATGTAAAGCTATACCTTCATTTTGCATGTAATGAAAGAGTGACTTAAAGAAATACATTGCAAGACATTGCAGACAATTGTAAGGACTTATAGTTGTAGGTGCTTTTTAATCACAGACTCCTTAGGAATATGTGGGTACCCTTGTCATAACATTTTGCATACAGTTTATTTTATTGCCAACCTAACTTACAACTCTCCATGAATTACTAATCAATGACAAATTTGATTTCACCATTTTATAAGGATTAATCATTTGTCATAGAACCAATGCAGGACAATTTTTTTCTCTGTTGTTATTTCTAAAAACTATATGTAAATGATAGTGTGTACTTAAAGAGACTAAATTTGTGTTTGATAAGCCATAATGACTTGTTGAAAACTTTGAGTCATACGTCCTTAATCTTAATGGCTTAGTGACATTTCTGTCGCTTGACTCTATAGCATTGTGAAAAGAATGAGTCTATGTTACCTAACATAAGCCATACCTACCAATATTTCCAGTGACCATTTGCTGCTAAGGCCATCACCAGCTACTATTACTGCTTCGAAAGACCTTGGAGCACTACAATCCCTATTGTGTCTTGTTTACGGAGTTTAATTTTAATGCATTTTTTTTCATTTTAAGTCAGTGATCCTCTAAATTAAATATTTCCCTGTATAGCCTAGATAATGAAAACAGACACTAAGAGTTACATCTAATGTGGAGAAAAAAATGTTGTTGTGCTGTTAGTAATAAAAATTAGGCCATTGCAAGGAACAAATATTTCATTGAAAAAATCTAAAAGATTTGTGAAAGATTCCAAAACTTTCTTTAACACATAAGAAATTGAAGAAGCACATGCATGTACCTTATTAAAAACTCCTGACTTGTGTATAAGACTTTGGATATGTGTGGAATTGCAACAAGTCAGTAGCCTTCTTCAATTTGTTTTATATGATGAGTAAATTCTTGTAGGTTTAGTGGACAGTATGCTCTCAGCTGCTCCTTTGGTGACGTGTAGATGTTGCCTATAGCAACCAATCAGATTCTAGCTGTCATTTTGTAGAATGTACTAAATAAATAACTAGAATCTGATTGGTTGCTATAGCTAACATCCCCTTGGAATGTAACAAAACCCTTTCATCTGGCTGGATAAAAAGTCATTGTTTGTTTTCACTGCGTTCAGGAAAGGAAAATTAGCTTCTAATAGTAAATGAAATAACAAGTGAATGCTACAGCTGTCACATACAAATATATAAAGTAAATGTAAAAAGTGTACAGGTTGGAAATTAAATGAATTCTGCTTACTTGCTATATGGTTTCTCATTTGTTCATTGTTTGGTGTACACTCTTGCTATTTAAGTACTATCATTATGCTTATTGTGTAAGTGGTACTAGACATGTAAATTCTGCAGCTGGTCCACTATCCACTACTGTTCAGGTTCATTCTGGTCTGCATTTTGCATATCAGGTTTCCTTGTCGGCTGCAAGACATTGCAAGGTTTTCCTGTGGAGCGAAGGATACATTTTAAGATTCTTTTGACAACTGGTGAACATTGCTTGGTCTGTTGCCAATGTACACTTTGAAGTTGCTGACTCTCTTCATTCTGTAAAACTTTGAAGAATTCTTCTTGGCACTTTTTTCTATTTACTTTTTCAAGTGATACTGTTTTATTTCTCAAATCTATTTTAGCAAAACAATAAAAACATGATAAATATAAACCAATTATAGTTCATAAATTATTATGCTTTAAACTGTGATGAATATCAAATTACTTGTTTTATGTATAGTACATTTATGTCCCATTTTACAACTAACAGTTTCTTGGGCGCATCAGTAGAGGGAGAATGTGATGGGCATGATAGCTTTTGAGTTTCTGGAACATTGATGTTGTAAAACTGTTGTCTGTGACTCACTGGAGAGATTCAAACTGAATCCATGTCTCTTTTTTCATGTTTACCTGCCATCATGAGTAACTGGTTCACCTTACTGACAGTGAAGATCGTCACAGATGAGGGCATGGTCCTCCTCGCTGTACAGACAAGACGTTGACTATTTTTTTAGCGTGCTCATTTTTTATCTTGATTGCCATTTGCAGGAATCTTTGTGGTTTTGTTGGTGTTCTTTGCAGCATGTATAATGCTAATTTGTATTAACTCAGTACATGCAGCATATAGTTACACTAATTGTCATTTTTCTGAATACAGTTCGCACAAATTGCATATACTGGCTTATTCAATAAATCATTCATTGCAATAGAAACAGATATATTAGTTGCATAATTTGGCAAAAATATGTACAAGCTTTCCGATACTTTACAGTTGCCTCTGCCAATCTGATGGTGCCAGCTATAATAAGGGTACCAACATTAGATTACAAATATATTTAGAAATTAGGAGTGAAACTTAGCAGAAATACCAACCCTGGCTGCATTGCAATACTGTGATTGGCTGTAGGGTTTGTTGACAGGGGGCATACCTGGTCGAAGATGGAGCCCAGATAGGATGTGAGGCAATTGAAATTTATATCCAGTCCTGAGCTGTATTTATCAGCCAGGGAAACCATGCTGCTGCTGAGCTTCGCCAGCCAGTCACAATACATATTTCCATTCTCCTGGTTCATTTCATCCTTTTTAACAGGAGGTTACTCTAATCCTCCAGGCAGGTAATGTATCCCATGGAAAAGCTAAAGCTCTCAAGATTCCCAAAGGGGTTTTCTTGCAGTGCATTGCTCAATAAATTTATATCCAGTACAAGTTCTAATAAGGGGGATTGAGGCCGTTATATGTGCAGAAAAAGGTTACACCAGCACCCACTCATGCTTCATAGCCCCACAGGTTTCAGACCTCCAGAAAAGTGGCATTTGTCCTCATCTGATAATGTGAAACGGTCATATTTCCAGACTGTTTTTCCTATGCATGATTAATACTTTGAAAAGTAATTCTATGATTGAAGCCGGAAGTACCAATATCTTTGTTTTTGGAGATCTCTTTCAGTTTGTTTACAATGGTGATAGCTAAATTGATAACAAACCATCCATTTATTAAAATGGGGAAAAAAAACATGGAAATGCAAATGAAAAACCTCTTTACAGAGTGTAAGAAGTTTAAATTCTGTGATATTTTAGCCTGTTGTTTTCCTTCATATTCTTATTCTCTATTTCATGGAGGCAACCTTTTATATTTGAACATCTGGCTTTCTCCATTTGCAGTTATACGCAGTATTTTGCATTCTTTCATCAAAGTATAATCTTTTGTGAATTGCATAACCCACATATTTGAAATACACACGAAGAACATAATTTCACTTGGAAATTATAATAATATAAAGTACTCCCAGAGGGACATTTATGATTTAGTAGCGCTAATTAGTGCCATTTAATGAAATATATTCACTGAACATTGAGATAATTGGGCACAAATAGTTAGAAAATGGAGCCACAGAATAATAAAATTTATAAGATGTAAAAATGAATGATTAGTGGCCTTTACATCTAAGCATCACCTAGCAGAAGATGTGTGTTTCTGTGTTAGTAATATGTCCTTGTTCTAGGATCCAGACAAACCTTGAGCTGTACGCTAGCTTTGTGTGTATTATGTTTCCTTGTAAGTACGATCTCACTGATAAATACATTGTCCCAATGTGTTGTTATGCATTTTGCATGAATTATTGATATCCCTGCAAGAAGTGTATCACCAATAGTCACCTGAGGATTCGTCCAGCTTTCTCAGATTACAGACATAAAAATGTGATCCTCTCCACACTGGTAAATGGTGTTGTAAAACATAACTTTTTTTGAAAACGAGGGGGGAAAAAACTAATTGATTTATTATGAAAACAAATTATTTTATAATAATCTATTTATTTTTCCTGGTTTTCTTTTAATTTGCAGAGTAATAATAGCATTTTAATGCCAGTTCATGTTTTGCTACCTCAAGCTATTACAGTGCCCTTTTATGTGGACAACATTTATTACTACATATTTCGGGGGATATTTTTATGAACTGTAGACATAATCCAGTAATTTAGCTCATTGTAACAGGTACATAACACACAGCTGTAGTTTGGACTTTGACAATACCCTTAACAGAAGATTGCAACTTTTCAACAGAATATTAATCAAGTCATTGTTAGCTAACAGTAGGAAATGTGTTTACATTTTTTGTGCTGGAAAGATTTTTTTGTTTAAATTTGCTAGTAATGTTGTTTACACGTTTAGTGTAGAGTTGTGTTTGCATATGCATGCACAATAGTTCTATTTCAGTAAATACCAGTGGGTTATTCTATAATAGGTGCCACCTTCAGTGGTTCTATTGGATGAAATAGCAGTCATTGACATTATACTATAATAAGCATTGCAAAAATTATTGTCACCTGCTATAAACCATTCAATTTGCCATTATTGTAGCAATTTGTCGGTGTTAGATTGGCCATGACAAACTTTTTGCATCTTCAATATCTTCTCAGTGGTTCTTTTAGATATTGTTTCACTTTGTTCCTGTTAACTCTTGTATCTACATTCAGTTTTAGTTCTGACTATAAGAAAGTGGACTTGAAATAATCGCTGATAATGAATAAAGCTCAAAATGTATATATTAAGTGATGAAAACAGTCTGGTCTAGCTCTAATTTTCCTGCTACATTTTGTAATGATTAATTTAATAGGAGGTAAATAAGGCAACAAGAGTAGAATGTAATATTAATAACAACTGGCATTAGAAACGAGTGAGGTTGAGTAAATGAGTAGAAAATAAGATTTGAAAGAGGCGAAAAAAAAGAAAACCGTAATAGATAAGGTAATATATAAGAGGGAAATGGATGGTGTAAGACCCAAGACCTACCATATTTGAGAGGCACTAGAGAAACTTTTTCTATGAACTGTCTGCGGTATTTTTAAAGGGCAACCATTTTGTTGCAAATAAAAGTGTAGGGGGAAGTCCAGCCAAGACCCTGACTCAACTAGTAGAATTGTGTGAGTGATCCCTCATGAGATACTTTATGGGGCTTCAGTTCTCAAGCTTCCGTGGCAATTTTAATATAAGTGGTGGTCAATATAAGTGACCAGTTGCAGCTTCTTAGACAGCTGCTATTGTAAATGATACTTTGCATCATATACACACATTTCCTGTATAATATTTACAGGGACACTACTGATAGGCAAACATAGCTAAGGGCCTCACATGTACAGCCACACACGGAGTGTCTTTTTCATGATTGTAAAATCATGTTCTATATGACTATTTTACAGACTTTCTAAGTGTCACTAAATACCAGTAATAGTAATTTCTCTTGGATGGGTGCTCTTTTACAAATTGGTGCAGACGCTTCTGTAGTAGTTCTGTGATCTCTGACTATCTGATAAAATATATATATAATGTGACATCAGTTTGCATTTGGTACAGTGAAGTAATCTAATGTAGCTGTGACATCACTGCATTCAGATAGCTGCCTGGATTTTGCTTTAGTTTACTAATCCATTGGTTTGAATGTTTATCTATGCATATTTATTGTTTTTGGAGAATGTTGGGGAATGCACCATACAGGAGAGAGCGTTTCCAACACTAAAGGTTGACACCTAAATAAGCAGCCCAAACAGTACTATGTGCAAAACCTGGAAAACTGAAACTGGTTTCCAACGAGAAACTTAAATAACAACATTTAAGAAAAATTGTATGCAGGTTATAAAGATCGTAAAGAAAAATATTATGTGGGCATCCTCATGAACAAATGAGACACGTTAATGTGAAAACTATATGGTGAAATGCTCAATAGCTGGTAGAACAGACATCACAAAGTTTACATGTGCCCCCTTTTTTTTTTGACCACTTATTATTTTATTAATGTTGCATGATTTTAGTATACCAGCTTTTTTAATCTTTTGAGAGCTGTAAAGAATTATGTGTTGTATGTTTTCTTTAGGTACATTAACAAACATTTATTGTATGCAATGTTTCTTTTTTCACTCCCAAACATTTTCTGTGATACTTGTACACTGAAAATGACTTTATTATGACTGGCTAATCAGCCACAATTGTAATGGGACCTGGCTGCTTTCAAATATACATTCTTTATGTGTGCTCTAAAGCTGAACTTGTGAACCTAACAGCACATAATTTAACCTTGTCTGTAATTTGCATGCACCACTTATGGTATCATATTCAGCCTTTTCTCACTGCAAAGCTTAGTCTGACAAAGTGTCAACACTGTCCTCTTTACTAGAGAAATGGTCACTGCAAAGCCAATTATATAACACATAGTATACATGTACTTTTCCATGCCATCTCATTATGACAATGTCATAATTCACAAACAGTATGCCATGCAAAAGAAAACAAAAATTGCACACCTTACGTTAAATATATGTCCTATACTTTGTCGTCTTAATGAAATCAGTAGCATGTTCAAATAGAAAACCATTTTAAAGAAAATGAATGTCAAAAAGTAGAAAAGATTACACAGAAATCTAAGATGCTTTTAAACAAGAATAAGATAAGGACCATTAGGGTTCATGTCGCCGACCTGTCTGCATTAAGATATATCTTGGTTGGCGCCTGCAGCACAGATGATTCATTCAATATGTGTCATATCAAAGTTGAACAGGCCGTTATGAAGGGAAATGCTAATGCTTATTTGTTTAAGAGATGCCCCCGACTGCTGTCTCGCTGACCTTTGTTTGCTGGCTGGCTTGTAGTGTTACCATTATTCAGCATAAGCTTCACGGATGTCTTCAAATAATTAATCGTTCTGTGTTGCAAACCAATCTCGCAATAATAGCACCTTATGAAGCAGAGATTTTGAGATGAAAAACATTCTGCAAGTTATATCAGTAAAGCAATGTACAATTGCACATTTTTGTTTCTCATTCAAACCAAACCCTTCCAATACCTTTTTACATGTCTACTCTAATATTTTTTTGTAGATTCTATAGTTTTACAAATTAACAACAACAAAAAACCTTTAGAGCAAAGACTATTTTAATGCAGTGACGAAATCCTTGGCTCTTTGTGGCTAGCTCATACAACTACTTTTAGTAGAACAAATAAGGCTGTTAAATGAGCAGTTTTTAGCACTGTGGTTTTACTTTCAAGGAGCATCAACTGATTTGTGCAGGACATAAGTAAGCAGCATTTGCGTTCCTTCATTAATGACTTGAGCCACCTCATGTAGTAATTGGGACAATATTGCACTGTTGTTAGGGCCAGTGCTAGGCTGCTCCACGCCGTAGACAAAGCTTCAGCTTACTGACTGAACAATACCCACTTCATAGCCTCCCAGACACTTGACTTTTGTAAAAACAAAAATAACCATTACCTTTTCCTGGCTGGCTGACAGGCAACACTGCAGTCCAGATACACTGATACAGAATGCTGTCCAGGCTCCACTGCTGCCCTGAAGCAAATGCAGGATTTATAGAGGGGTGGCTCACACACCTGTTACACACTGACATGTCTACTGCTGACTACCAGCTATTCTGACACATGCCCATCTATCCTCCAGCTATTCTCACACATACCTATGTATCCTCCAGCTATTCTCACATATGCCCATGTATCCACCAGCTATTCTCACACATGCCCATCTATCCTTCAGCTATTCTCACACATGCCCATGTATCCACCAGCTATTCTCACACATGCCCATGTATCCACCAGCTATTCTCACACATGCCCATGTATCCACCAGCTATTCTCACACATGCCCATGTATCCACCAGCTATTCTCACACATGCCCATCTATTCTCCAGCTATTCTCACACATGCCCATCTATTCTCCAGCTATTCTCACACATGCCCATCTATTCTCCAGCTATTCTCACACATGCCCATGTATCCAACAGCTATTCTCACACATGCCCATGTATCCACCAGCTATTCTCACACATGCCCATGTATCCAACAGCTATTCTCACACATGCCCATGTATCCAACAGCTATTCTCACACATGCCCATGTATCCACCAGCTATTCTCACACATGCCCATGTATCCACCAGCTATTCTCACACATGCCCATGTATCCACCAGCTATTCTCACACATGCCCATGTATCCACCAGCTATTCTCACACATGCCCATGTATCCACCAGCTATTCTCACACATGCCCATGTATCCACCAGCTATTCTCACACATGCCCATGTATCCACCAGCTATTCTCACACATGCCCATGTATCCACCAGCTATTCTGACACATACCCATGTATCCACCAGCTATTCTGACACATGCCCATGTATCCACCAGCTATTCTGACACATGCCCATGTATCCACCAGCTATTCTGACACATGCCCATGTATCCACCAGTTATTCTGACACATGCCCATGTATCCACCAGCTATTCTGACACATGCCCATGTATCCACCAGCTATTCTGACACATGCCCATGTATCCTCCAGTTATTCTGACACATGCCCATGTATCCACCAGCTATTCTGACACATGCCCATGTATCCACCAGCTATTCTCACACATGCCCATGTATCCACCAGCTATTCTCACACATGCCCATGTATCCACCAGCTATTCTCACATATTCCAACCCCTGCCGATCCTCTTTTGTCACACGTCACCCCCGCCAGAGGTGCCCTAGCCAGCTTTTTTCAAACATGCCCATCTGTCTGACAGCTTTTCTCTCAAATGCCCCCACCCCCCCACCTGTTTTTTTCTTAAACGTGAGCCCCGCCAAACTGCTTTCCTTTCACATGCCCCCTTGCCTGGTTTCTTTCATGTCCTCCTGCTTAATGCTCTGTCATTTAGATGACCTTTATCTATTCATCTGCATGTGTGTAATGTTTACTGCAGATTTAAATTCACTACTAATAGCAACAGGAAAGCCAAATAGTGAACACATACTAAGAAAAAAAAAAAATCTTAACCCTGCAGAATGAGACTTTATTGCTGTGTTTCCTCGCCCACAATGCAGCCCTCCAAAGCCTGGTGACCTCGGAAATCTGGTTAATGGTGGCTCGGCCCTGATACTTATACCTGATATACATTTTAGAACTTTAGTATATATCTTCTACCATATGTCCCCTTTCTTACTATGAGATGTATTTCAGGTTAATAACATGGAACAGCAGCATTTAACACTGTTTTGTAAAGCTTTTTTTCTGTACTTTTTACACAATCCTTTTTAACAGCTGGTTAAAGCTGCAGGGTATTAACATTTACCTCATATACATTTAGCATTTAAATACTTTTTAAAAAATGTATAAAAGTTTACTTTTGTAATCCATAGTATGTTGACCTTAAGTTATAAACAATGTTTATTAACTGAACATTTTATATTGAACTGTAAACTACATATATATTTGTTAGTCTCTGAGAGGTGTTGGCTATTTTTGTTTGCCAGGAAATGTTCTGGCCTATGACAATAACTTAAACATAATATTACTGTGGATGTCGTAATGTATGGTTTTTTTTTTCCCTTCTATATTCTTTATTTCATCTTGGACTACAAAGCATTCTTGAACTGAAACAAATGGAGTGTTTCATACATTGAGCATATGAATACTACCAATAATGTTTATTCTGTGCATATTCCAGTTCAGCTAGTTTCTCTTCTACTGTAATTTGTATTTCATATTGAAGTATTGCCAGTTATGTGTAGTTGTGGTTATATAAAGTGCAGAAACAAGTTCAATGGCTTTTAAACTTTTTCATTCAAGGTCTTTTGTACTTGCGTTGCTATGCATTTTTGTCTTTATTTTGAGGAAAGACAAGAGAGGTGTGCCATCTTCTACCTTATGAAAAAGTAGATTCAGTTTTCTTCTTTCCAAAAACCTTAGATGACATGAAGTGCAGACCTTGACAATCCTCTGGAGCCTGAGGCCTCTGGTGCCTAACTGTAATAGGTTTCTGTAGCTACCAAAGGATTCATATCTTCCTTGGCACCATAAAAGCATGCAATATGGATCACATCAGCAATGATATCAGCGCAGCAAAGCCCTACAATTTGGTTTTAAGGCAGTGTTAATTGATCATGAATCACCAAGGTGAATTTATTGTGGTTTTATGCTAAATTACTTGTTGAGATAACCTTTAAAACAGATGTCCAAAGCTGACTGCACACACTGTGACATTGCCAATGATATCAGCTTGTTGAATTGATAATGCACTGTGTGTGGCCCCAAAACAAGCATGATGCCCAATTATGATAGCATAATTTACTGATACATTAGTATATAGTAATGTTCCCCCTGCTTCTACCATTGTTTCTGGTGCTAGAACTATCTCAAACATTGAAGAAAGTACATTGTCTGGTATTTCCATGCTTGAGAGCTAGGCGATAATATTTTGGGATCATTTTCTGGTTTTGTAGTAATTTAGCAACTTTAACTGTGGGAAATTCTGGAAAAGTATTTTTTAACCCTATATATATTTTATGTATACAAACTAAAATGTATTAAATTCATCATATTGCCAAGTGAAAACCCTATCTTTGGGGCAACAAATGTAACACCATCTTAACACAAAAAGCTGTTTCTGGCTAGGCCAATACAGCACAATTTTTTTTTTCCATAATTTCAATTCAGATATATTTAATTACCCCCCCCCCCCTCCCCCCAAAAGAAAATTAATTAGTTTAATATAATCCTATGTCTTCCCAATAATAATGATAACTCTCCTGGAATTTCCATCATTTGCTCTATTTAGCTGGGTCAAACACATATAGCCGAGACCTCTGTCGATCACTGATCACCAGACAGTCTAGTGCTGCTCAGGTCTCTGCAGCAAGAAACCTAGCACAGAATGTAGCTTGCACTGAGAGCTGCACACCGATCTTCATGCAAGTACATGCAATTTTTATCATCATCGGACAACTTGGCACTAAAAGTTTCAAGGACAAAAGCCCATTTATCAAGTCCTTATAACATAAATGTTCATATACATCTATTCATTAACCCATTCATCCATCTATATAGACACACACAAATTAAGGCACCAAATCAGTTCAAATGCACACAGTGTCTAACAAACATACCATAAATGCTTGATCATGTGACTGCACAAATATACTAACATGTTACTCTACAAATGATTTTGTCAAAGTCCATAGTAAAATGTGTTGATTAACACATGCATAAAAATTGATAAATATATGCTATAGTACACTCTATCAAATTCAGCTCAAAGCCAGACAAAATCCTATCTTAACTACTATATAATAATTAAAATATATTCCCATTCTGTGATGTGTTTGCATTGACCTTGCAATTGATAGTTAAGTTCTCCAATTACCTTAGCTCTCTTTTCTTTATTCTGTTAACTTTTATATGTTTGTTTTGTTTAGTGTTTTTATTCTGCACAGGAAGGTGCCTTAAATCATACTAGGAAAAAAACACTATGCAAATAACAATATTATTGTTATTTAGATGGGGGACATGCTATTACATTTGTTAATTTATGAGCTCATACTGCAATAATTTTCTATAAAAATCCAGCTCTTCAACGGACATTGTTCTTCTTCCAAAACAATTCATCTAAGCTAGCTGAGGCATGCCTATGCTCTTTAACATTTTTGATAGCAGGAGTAACATTTATGTTCTTCTCTAAATTTTGTGTTAATAACGTGCGAGGACACTAATTATCCAGGTGTTCTTTACCAAACGTCTTCCCACACATGTATTTTAATGTATAGGTCTATGCTCATAGTGGTGGAAACATGTTTAAATATGATAACGTAACCTTGAATAGGGCAGTGGGCATCATCACTTTTGATAAATGCGTTCAGCGCACAAATGTACTGTATTCAGTAAAACCAACGAACATTGATGTAGATGTTCAGGTCGCCAAAATAATTGCTTGAACTAGATGTGACCATAAATTATGAGATCTCTTATTTGAAAACAGAAGAGAAATAGCAAAGTTGCCAAGTAAAGTAATCTATCCCTCACTTTCTGTGGTTTCAGTGTCAAGCTTGATTTGTCCTTTATTAATGCACCTCCCTTAACATCTCCTAACTCCCATGACTCTTAAAAACACACAATCTACACTTGTAGCTAAAGTAAAAATATCTTTTGTTTTATGTAAATTTCCAAATTCCAGCCAAAAATATAGAATAGCTGGATATCAGAAGATACATGTTTCTATATTAGACAAATATGTGGTGTAAGTAAAAACCAAACAACAACAAAAGCAAAAATGTATCCTTCAGGTGACATTTAATATCCCTAACTAAGGGTTGCTAAAAAAAGCAAAACTTCAAAGTATATGCTTAAAGGTTGTGACAGGCACAATCCCAGTCACAATGGGCCCAGCCAGTGCTTCACCTTAGTTCCTAGGAGTACGAAATAATATGATACTCGGTAATCACATATTCTTTAGTGTGTTTGTCTTTTATACTCCACAGAAATGGAAACAAAGTAGTCAGAAGGCAATTGTTTAGTCCTAGTCATTGAAAACTCTACTTTTGCAGATATTCATAGGTTCTGGAGAGTAAAAACAGTTTCTTAACACGTGATAAGACACAATTCTGGAAACCTTGTAAAGATTCATTGGAAATATCTGGATTTACAGTTGATTTTTTTCCTCCTAAACAGCGAGGGGGGGGGGGGTTTGTACATATGCGCAGACTAATTAAAACATATTCTTAATTTTACTAAGTGATGCATTTGTTCAAGTCCACCTTAACATTAAAGGAATTCTCTAAAAGTAGCAACAAATCCTTATGTCTCATACACACGGGTGCTAAAAAATTATTGGAACATGTGTTGACAAAGCCAAGTGCTCTTATATCGGGACTTTCAAAAAGTTTTTGTGAATGAAGTGGCTTATTGACAAACGTGTTCACCTTACATCACATCAATTTCAGTGTTGCCTGTAACGTTCATGATTGGTAACATTCAGTGCAATATAATTATTGCAGTTATAGGTTTTTATCTGTTTTAGCAGGTGTTGTTTTTTCCCCTCCCATTTACAAGCTTTGACACAGCAGTTTTAAAGCTTTCAATCAGAGATGCTGATTCGGATCTCTTTGTACAAAGAAACCCAAGGTGGTCCGCAGAGGTCCCAGTTGTGTATGTGTGTTCAGGGACCTTGATAAATCAAGCCAATGAGGCGAAATGGCTGGGAGAGGTGTCCCGGGAAAGGTAAGGGACCAGAGTTTTCCTAAGTCTGCAGGGACTACTTTTTGGTAAACGTGGTGCATGATCTTTTAATAGTCTGTTTTATTTTTCTTATTTTTTGAGGGTTTTTTTTTAATTGAAATTACACTGATTTCCTGAAATAAAAATTATGTTCTAGTATAAGCATTTTAAAAAATAGTATAACAAAACCTATTATACTCTCCCTTGTATTCTGGACAGTAATCCGAGGCAAAATCCTTAGCAACCCAGATGGAAAACCATTTGGTTTGAATGTTTTCAATGCACCAGTTTATGGCACCCCATAGATTTCTTATTTTGCTAACTCTGCACTGCACAGATAGGCAATTTTACAACAGCATATATCAGGTCAAATGAGTTACTTATGTCTCTGGAACATTTATGGTTTTGTTTCTTGGTTACTGAACTGTATGTTAGCAAAGACTAAAACTGATTGTCTTTGCTGATGTCAGTTTAGTTTTGTTTGTTTTTTTGTTTCTTTTTTAAAAACCAAGACAGTTCTGATGTACTGTCTTGTGCGCACTGTACTCTTGTAGTTATGCAGTATGTTCCAGTAGAATGTCTATTGTATAGATTTTTTACATTGAATGCAGACGATTAACAGATTTATTAACAATCATCCATGCAAGCTCCCCTTTTTTTTGGCTGGGGCTGTAAGAGGAACAGAGTGTTCGTAAACATGATTAATTTCATGCCTTTTTTTTAGCTTAAACATGCATTACCACCTAGGTAAAGAGCACATGCTGGGGTAGGTATACCTTAGTAAAATCTTTTACCTACGTGGTAATAAAGTTAAAGCTAAAAGCATGAAATAAGTCATATTTGCTAGTAACAAAACTAACAAATAAAAAATGTATTTAATTTTTTAAAGGAGAACCATTTTAGGTAAGCAATCTCTTTGTTCTGATTATTTAAATATTATTCCCAGCATATAACATGATAGAAAGTTATTGCGTATAGTCTGCTGACAGAATTTTGAATCTTAATACAACCGACATGTTTGTGTATGTACCAGCTGATTTAGGGCTCATTCACAATAGGAACATGGGTACAATGCATCTGAACTAACGCACGCTTTAGATAAGTGGTAATAAGCCCTTAGTGGGATTACTGCAGGCCAACAGTCTCAGCAGGGCTAAAATCTCAACCATTGTATCACACTATTTCAGTAGCAACTGGCAATTTCTACAAAAGCTGCAGTTGGATTTAAATTTGCACTTGATGCATGTTATCCTAACAGTCATAGACCACATCATTCACAGATAATGGACTGAAATAATAGCTTTTTTGATCTCCTTAAAATGTTCAGGCATGTGGACAAAACGGTAAAATAGAAGTAAAGGCATTTCAAAGAAACAAAGTGTAGCAGTCCTGAGAAAATCCAACACCATATGGTAAGATGTTATTTTTCTTTAATGCATAACCTACTATGAATGTTTACAGGAGCTTGCATATTTGCCAACAATTGAAAATTGTGATTTGCTGTTAAGAGTAATTATCGTTTCCTCTAATTCATCTACAAGTAGGTGTGTGTGTTATTGCAGGACCAAACATAGTATTAAAATGCTCTGGTTATGAGTGGTCTGTTCTGTGCTGACAGAATAACAATGAACTTTATAGCAACATTATTAAAAACCATATAGCCCTTTAGGGAGTAAAACTTAGTCACATTCTTAAAATTCATTATATGGCAGAATTTATTTTAATGCTCAACTATACATTCGATGTGGACTTGGTGCACGTTTAAGTCAGTTGTCAAAAAAAAAAAAAAAAGCGGCATGACAACTGCCTAAAAATGTTTACTGGGGTTTTGTATTTGTTTTATATTGCATTTTATAATATATATTTATAAAAAGGAGTTCCAGGTCCCTGGATTTTCTTATTCCTTTTTTCAATATTCCTGTGATTTTATAGTGCACTGATAAAAGCTATATAGATGGAAATGGCCAATACATATTAAAGTTTGACACTATAATGCTTCATGCAATATGCTGTTTATTTCAATTTATTAGATAATTATTCTTAAGCCCAAAAATGTGTGCCATTCCAATAGTCTAATTGTTTGATTTATGCTTTCATTTACAAATCCAATAAGAGTTCAGCATGTAGGCAGTCATCATGGATTATTATTATTCTTTATCGATAAGGCGCCATAAGATAGGCATCACTGTACAATGGGGGATAGAGCACAAAAATAGTCAAAGCAGCAAAGAACAACATAATGGAAGCATAACAACTGGTAAAACATGAGAGCTAGTGTGATAAAGACATAATACAGTGCATTAAGGATGCGTAATAGGTGACATAGATAATATTCAGGAGAGGGGACAAGGACATATAGGGGCAGATTCAACTGGCCGCAATGTTCCTGATATCGTACAAAGTAACACTTATGGGATACGAGCAAAAGTAAGTATTACATTCACTCAAGAAAAACAAAACACCACGTAGTGTTTTGCGGCTGTTCCGGGACTCTACGCGGCTATTTTTTTACTAATTGAATGTGCCCCATAGGTTGTCGAGCTGGCAGCAGACGAGAAGATAAGAGGAAGGAGGGCCCTGCTCGTTGGCCCTTACAATATCGGGGTCTGATTCATTAAGGATCTTAACTTGAGAAACTTCTTATTTCAGTCTCCTGGACAAAACCATGTTACAATGCAAGGGTGCAAATGAGTTTTCTGTTTTGCACATAAGTTAAATATTGCCTGTTTTTTCATGTAGCACACAAATACTTGATAGCTTATTTTTACACTGAAATGTAAAGTTGATATGTGTGTGCTACATGAAAAAACAGTCAGTATTTAACTTATGTGCAAAACAGAAAACTCATTTGCACCCTTGCATTGTAACATGGTTTTGTCCAGGAGACTGAAATAAGAAGTTTCACAAGTTAAGATCCTTAATGAATCAGGCCCTAGATGAGTGCTATTCAAGTCTTATCATATTAATTAATCTATTAATCAAATTAATAGAGGACTGCAGTTTTGTTTAGGGTTTGTTCTGCGCTACAGTTTTTAGGTGTATTTCTCTAGAATCAGAGCACCTATTGCATTCATTAATTAAATATTCAGTCTCTGCCAATGGGTAGCCAAGCATGTAAGCATTAAAAGCAAAGAGTAAGGATTTGAGGCTCCTTTCAAACTAGTGTGAGAAGATTGTGGAGTCATTAAGATGTCTTTGTGAAACAAATTTTATATATCAAACTTGTTAAGTAAGTTGATAATTTTTCTGCTCAAATCTGTGTTGCTTTATACTGTAAATTCTTAAATTGGTAGATTTAGTGCCATTCCAGTGTTTGAATAAAGTGGTCACATTTTCTCAAAGATCCATCCTCAAACCAATTGCAGTTTTATTTTCTGTTTTCTCCACTGTACCCAACATTGACAAACATGAGGGAAGAAAACTAGATACAATGTTTCAGCATTCTCTTTTTTAGTATTTGTTTCTTTGTGATCACAAATATGGCATGCTGCTTTCCTGGCTTATTAAGAACATTAGGTTTTGAAAGCATGGCAGTTAAAGTAAGTGGCAATATTAAAAAGTTTAACAAATGCCAAAAAACATTTTCCAGAGGACTGGGATTGTAACAATGCCATTAATGAGAGCAAAGAGGTTTTAATGCAATTTGCACATTCTTAAGTTTCAAAAAGAGGTTTTCAGTTAGTGCATTATTAATGGGCTGCACATCTGGAAGTGTGTAAAAGCTATAGACATTGAGCAAGTGCAGGGTTTCCCCACTAGGCCTGATTCTGACTTGTTCTCCTCCCAAGTGAAATACTTGTTTTCAGAAGACTTAGACATCGCAATGACAATATCCAGATAGTATGTAAACATTCCACACTGCAGACATGTTTATGAGCAGAACAGTAGAAGATGGTTTGTGAGTAAATAGTACAAAATGTTTTATTTCCATTTTTCCTTTTTTTAATATAAGTGTGGACATTTATTATGCCTTTGTTACAACTATAAAGTAAAAGCAAGTTTTAATCTCTTGAACCGTAACTTTTTTGTGCATGGGTGTTTGCATAATTTGATTTATTGTATATATTAGTTAGTAAACCTTTAAATAAAGCTGAACTCTATCCATACTATGCACTGTATCACACATTGGAGTGCATGTATAAAGGCTAACACACATCACTGCCATTGCATTGTTTTTGTGCAAGTTTATTTAATTTTGTGTGATAACCTCCTCTTGGTGATGTCAGGGGCGGGTGTGTCTGTCGTAGAGCTACTAAACACCATATTTTGAAAAGACATATGCACAAGTGCCACTTAAAACACAGACATACCTCTTTTGTGACTTGAGTGGAAATAATTTGTTCGCTCACTGGTACGAATGAATGAGTCAGGTGACCTGAATGTTGCAGTAAATGTTGCTTCCATCTGTATATAATTCCCATTAGGAATAGAGGCAATAATACGGGCACAATATTTAACCTTTTACTTAACATTGCTTGGTCAATGGATGTATGTCAGCCCCTGAAAAAAGGTATGAGATTGTTTCTGAATTGCTGCGATCAGGAGTTGAGTGACATTTATAAAATTGGTTATACAGAAATACTATTCAGAAAAATGAATGGGCAAAAATGTCCTACATTTATTTAAAAGAAACCTGTAATGACTATTTTTATAAGCTTTGGACAAATAACATAATTTGTTTGCTCGTTTTGTAAATGTCACTCAACTGGCTCATAACTTCCTTCCAATTTTGTAACGAAGTTATGGGATGTGTGATAACTGAGCATCATTATTGCATACCTACCAGCTGTCCCAATTTACAGACCGTGTAAGTGGCCAGGTTAATTGGTAAGTGACATGGTTTTGCCGGGAAGGGGTCATAGTTCAAGCAGATTAGGACTTATCTAGTGTGAAATGGGGGGCGTGTTACACAGGTTGGCAGCAAAGCATATCTTTCACAAAGTGGTTTACATTGGTCCATAAATGTGTGTTGCATGGTTTACCATATGTAGGCAAATAAAATAGAATCATTGCCAGGGGCTGCCCCCCCGGGCCGCTCGGTCAGACCGCTACTCGGGCCGGCCGCCCCCCGGATGCAAAATACAATACTTTCCTCCGCGGCCGCATCTGATGACATCAGATGCGGCCGCGTCAGCGCACAGGCGGCCGCATCCCCTGTCATGTGATGTAGCCGCCTGTGTGCCCCCCCGGCTTCCCTCTCCCAGCCCGCGCCTGACCATTGCTCATGTAACCAACCATGACAAAGCATTAGTATGATTGAACCTTGCATTTTTTGTTAACCTCAGTGAAAGCAAAATATTATTAAAATGAAATACAACACTTCTAATTAAGATGGCTACAGTGTCTTGTGTGTTTGTATTGTAAATATAGCAATAAAAAATATTTTTTGTGCTTTAAAAACAAATTGTATCATTTTGCATTATTGCCTCAGCTGTATGTAAACATATAAGTTGTGATATACTGCATGAAACAGTGGCAGATATAACAAAAATCTACATCTTTGCAAATGCAGTAGGTACACGCATTCAATAAGCTGTGGTCAGCCAAACAATTCAGTTCACACAAACAGCACAATGTCTTGAGGGACGCTTTTCCAGAGAGGTCTCCAAATATACTAATAAACAAAGTGGTAAAATGATATTATGGTGTTGAGTTTCTGCATTACTTTTTGTTCATTACCCCAATGGGAGGGATTGTTCTCTTCCATAGGAAGCACAAGCTTAATGCATTCAGCCAGCCAGCTGCATGAGAATAAGAGCATAAGAGCATGTTAGGAACATGGGCCTTGGGGACCATTATGTCTCATTTCTCCATTCCTGAATTTCCATCTTTATTTTTTTATGCACCCTCATATATCTCTTCGCAGAGAAATCCCCCAGCTTGCTGACAGCTCTAGGATTTTTGTCCTATAAAACCTGTGTTACGAGTGTTATGGTACAGAAGCATAACTTCTGTCTCCTGACGAATAGTGAAAGTCAGGTGTTCCCTATAGCCATGTGAGACATTGCACGCTGTAACTCTCTCTGTTTCAACAGGTGGCTAAATACAATGCCTGTGATTTTCAGTCTAGCTTTGTCACTCCTTAGTGACCCCTGGTGTCATTGTGCTGTGAAACATAACCCGCCTCCTTTCTGACTGCTGGCTATCCATTAGTCTGTTTTTTTGCAGTTATTTTTGTCATGCGTTGCAAACTATATGGTACTTGATGCATTCTCTTTATGTCATCACATGTCTTTAGATTTACTTTTTTGTTCTCAGTAGCTATCCATATTTGCCTGCTGTATGTACAAAATGTATACTTTTCTCTATCAAATCAAATATTCTGGTGGTAAGACTGTTATTTTTGTGCAGAAAATAAGTTGCCTTTAAATGAGCCTTGTTGTGATTATTACTTTTATTTGTAAAGCTGTAGATCTCCATGAACAGAGTAGGCCCTGACTTAAAAGCTAATTATAAAATTCCTGCATTTGACAGAATATTCTGGATGTTGTTACATTTTATTATCCTTTATTTGTGCCAACATATTCTGCAGCTTTGTAATTCTTATTATACATGCATTTAAGTGTTTTATATAGTGGTCTTTAGAAGTCAAATTTTGCTGCAAAAGTCTTACAAACTCATAGATACCAGAGTCAGTTCACCTATCAGGTATGTCTTTGGACTTTTGGAGGAAACCCAAACACGGGCAGTACAAACAACGTAGGTAGCACTCTGGGGCCGATTTTAATTTTTGGTTAGTTAGATATTGTGGGGACATGACATGGATGTTAGAGAAATATAAACCTCACTTAGGCATTGAGGACCCTGTGCTAAAGGGGCATTTACATAAATATAGTATGTGTACATAGAATGACTGCTCCAGAGGAATCCCTTGGACTAAGAAGCTACCATAGTGAGAATACTGAGAATTATACAGATTTCAACTAAAATACAATATTTAATTATTAACTTTTTATAAATGAGAAATCAACCTTCTTAGTCAGTTCATTGGCAGAGCAAACTATCGGCGCTTAATAGCCCAATTTTGTAACTGCATCGCTATTTTTAACCTCACTTCTTCTCAGTTTATGTAGTTGTTCAGTGCAGTGTGGTCAGCAGCGGGTGCTGGAAACCGGATCTGCCAATGCAGATTTCTGTGTTTTAAAATTCTGTTCTCAGGCTGGTGTCACAAGAGACACGGCCTTATGCTGACCACATATTGTGGTATCAGGCAGTGTGGTTTCCCAGCACAATAGGAAGGTAAAAGCAGAATTCCTAACAGAGCTGCATAGTAATGTCAGGTTAAAATTGTAAAATGCATTTTACCTTCTTAGTTTATGTCTGAAAATTTAAATTTTGGGGTTTAGTGTTCCTTTAAATGCAAAACTGTAAACCAAAAAAAACAAAAATGGAAAACACAACCCCAAACATATTGCACATCCTCGAGTATAAAAAAAATATATATACAGAAAGTACATAGAGACACACATAGGGAACATTTAACTCCACATAGAGACCACTTTACAATGATGGCACTTTTAAGTATTGGTAACCCCGACATTTTAAGGGCAACCACTTTTTTTAGTCTTTAGTTTGAAATCACAAAGTTGACCTGGCAGTTACATACTACAATTTTTTTTGCTTATTATTTGGGAGGGGGTGCGCTTTAAGCTATATTTACAACATAAGCAGAGTAGATTTTTATGTATTTATAGATGAACACAATTGTTATATTGATTTCACGAATAAAAGGAAGTAGTGCATGCATAAGAATATTGTTCCTGTTGCAGTTTTATAATCCATTTGTGTAGTTTTCCCCAGATAGTTAAAAGTACTATTCACTGCCAAATTCATCTTCTGCCCAAAAAATGTGAATGTTCCAAATGTAAAATAAATGGCTTTATGACTTTATTGGATCAATTACAACCAGGAATGGATTTTATGGTGAGAATTGAAGTGCAGAAATATGGAACTCACATTGGGTTTGAATAAATGAAAATGAACAGAAAAGAACAGTTGCAAGGGTTTATAAAGGGGGATATGATTTGTACTTTATATAGTGCTCAATTTAATCACTACACATCTGCATACAGACCTATTAAAACTATTTAGGTTATGTAGTTCAGGATTATGGAAACTTTAAAATTGCTTTGCAGTTTAAAGGGACAGTTGTATTGAAATTGTGTTTAGTTTTCTTATTTAGAGAAAAGTTTGTGCTTTTTGGTTTTATTTTTTCTTCTATGCGTTTATTTCCATTACCGTTTATTTGTAACACTTTTGTTTAAGAAGTAATAACATAGGCTTAGATACTACTTTACTGGAATCAAAGCACATGTGTAACTGTGTGTATGCGGTTCTGTAGGGAGCAGAACTATCAGTGTAAAATGACTCAATATCCGAGTGATATCATACAGTCTCCAAGAGATTCACGAGTGTCATGAAGCCACAAAGCACTGCGGTGGTAATCTTTTCCCTGAAGCCTCTAACTTCGACAACAGTTACCGCAACATCTTCACTCCAAATCCTGAGGACCCCGACATATTCTTCATCTCGACTGTTCAGCAAAATGACTTGAAGTAAATGTGATCGTTAAGAGCCTGGCAGCAGAGAATGACGTTGGTGTGTACGCCGACATTATTATTACTGCAGTTAAGGGCGCAATTGAAAGAGGCGCTGCCTCAACAATGTTTTTTAGTAACGCTTACTTAATGTTGCCTTAAGGAATTCTAGAAGTGCGCCCTTAACTGCAGTAATAATAGTCTCTGCCTACACACCAACGTCATTCTCTACTGACACAGTTGATCTTTCACTATGCTGTTTTAATAAGAACGGTGCTTACTGTCAGCAATATTGTCTTGTGTTAGCTGTGTAGAGGGTGGTAATAGGGTAACCTAGGGAGATTAAGATGCTGGTTGAGGAATATCATAAGCTTGTCTGAAGAGGTGGGTTTTCAGAGAATGCTTGAAGACTAGATGAAAGTCTTACTGTGCGAGGGAGGGAATTCCACAAAGTGGGTGCAGCCCGAATAAAGTCTTGTAACCGGGAATGGGAGGATGTGATGAGAGTGGAAGAGAGACGCAGATCTTGTGCAGAACGGAGGTGTCGAGTTGGGAGATGTTTTGAGACAAGTGAGGAGATGTATGTCGGTGCAATTTTGTTGATAGCCTTGTATGTTAGTAGAACAATTTTATATTGGATTCGTTGAAATACAGGCAACCAATGTAGGAGACTGACCGAGTGGCTCAGCAGAGGAAGAATGGTTTGTAAGGAATCTAGCCGCTGCTGTTCAAGTCTGATTTTGGGAAGACCAGTAAGGAGGGAATTGCAATAGTCGACGCGGGAGATGATGAGTGCATGAATTAATGTTTTTGCGGTGTCTTGTGTCAGATATGTGCGTATTCTGGAAATGTTCTTTAGGTGTATGTAACATGATTTAGATATAGAGTTGATGTGGGGAATAAACGACAGTTGTGAATCAAGGATTACACCTAGGCAATGAGTTTTTGGGGTTGGCTTTATGGTCATGTTATCAACAGAAATAGAAATGTCAGGCAGTAAGCTTCTGTTTTTGGGTGGGAATATTATTAATTCAGTTTTTGAAAGATTGAGTTTGAGTTGGCGAGAAGACATCCAAGATGAAATGGCAGAAAGACAGTCAGTAACGCGAGACAGCACAGTTGGTGAAAGATCAGGAGAGGATAGATAGATTTGTGTATCATCCGCATAGAGATGATACTGAAATTCAAAGGAGCTTATTACTTTTCCAAGAGAAGTGGTGTAGATAGAGAATAGCAGAGGGCCTAGCCTTGCGGTACTCCAACTGATAAAGGAAGCGGAGCAGAGGTGGATCCAGAGAAGTTAACACTGAAAGAGCAATTAGATAGGTAGGAAGAGAACCAGGATAGGACGGCACCTTTAAGACCTAGGGATTGTAGCGTTTGTATGAGGAGAGAGTGGTCAACAGTGTCAAATACAGCAGAGAGATGCAGGAGAATTAGAAGAGAGTAATAGCTTTTACTTATTGCTGTGATCAAATCATTGACAACCTTGGTCAGTGCAGTCTCTGGAGTGTTGAGAGACAAAGCCTGACTGAAGAGGATCCAATAGGCTGTTTGCTGTAAGAAAGTGTGTGAGACGAGTGTAGGCAATTCTCTTGAAGCTTGAGCCTTTGCAGATTTTTTTGTCTTGGTATAACAATACCATATTTTAATGTTGCAGACCAAACTCCTGTTTCCATAACTTCTGCCTTATGGTGATGGGTTATGGAAGGGAGGAACTCTCGTATCTGGCACAATAAAAAGTTGATTATTACATTTTGATACCTTCAAGCATATTATTTGCAGCATGTGTGGGGAAATGAAGAATAAAATCCATTAACGCTGCCCACATCCATGTGGAGCTGTTTGTTGTTAAGAAAGCACAAAATGTAACTGATGCAGTTTATTTTAACACATGGTCTGAATTCCTCTTTGATTACTTTTAATGAGTTTTGCTTCAGCATTTTTTCCCACCACTTAGGCAGCAGTTGCATGAGAGGAGATTTATCACACAGTCGAAATGAAGTATTTTTCTCTTTTGACTGAGTAAGTATGCAAGCAATAAACCGTGGCAGCTCGTGCTGTCAGCCAGTGTTCCTGCAGACTTACAGGGAATACAAAAACCTGCACCAAACCAATGAATATTTATGTTTGAATATAAATCAGCTGGACTAAAAATGGACAAAAACAATAGACTTTAGCTGCACACCTTCAGATTCATGCATATAAATTCTTCTGACCAATGGGAGATTCATAGTGCTTAATGGTTTTTGTTATTGGGTCCACATGGAGCATGATTAGTGAAATATATGCCTAGAAGGAACCTGCAAAACTTGAATAAAAAGAGTTCCTCACCTGAATAAATGTTGTAGTGAGTTTTGCAGCTGTAACTCCTCCCATTAATTTTAACACAATAGTGTCTTTTTATTTTAGTATTGTGAAGCTTCTACATTTCTCATCGTGAATTCAGTCATCTTCTGCTTTGCTACTTGTAAGCAATTCTAACATTAAAATATCTGATATCAAGGCCTATGAATGTGTTCCATAAAATATTAATGTATTTAAAGGGGAAGCCACACTTACAAGTTTTTAGGGTTGTACAGGCCAGTACATGGAGGCTGTCAAGTTTACTATCTATTCCAAGTACCCATATCTATTCTTGTTTTTCAAATGTTTTTGTGTTATTATCCTGGTCAATTAGTTAATGGTAATTGCAATAAGAAAGTAAGTGGGAAATTTGGGAGCAGAGAATTTTCAACTGGGTGAGTAGGGTCGTGTCAGAAGTTCTGAAGATTTTATAATGTGAGTAAAGAAACACTATATTGCCTTCTTTATTTTTGGTACGCTATATTAGACATATGAGCCCCTTGGATTCACATTAATAAATCTATATGTGGAGCATTCGGGACTTTGATCAGGTATCCTGTATAATGTAATTCATCTGCATGAGTACATGGATTGTTGAGGGCTTTTAATGCATATGCGCTGCGTTGCACTGGTATATGGTGAAATGCATGTGATGTATACCTTGATCACACCATGGATTAGGGAAGCCTATGGATAAAGCACCCTCAATAAATGTGAGCTTTCTTGGTGAACACTGTGCTCACCTTGCACACATGGAAATGCTACTGATTGTCCAGGCTGACATGATTCCACTACTACAGCTTGCAGTAGGTGGCTGCTGCTATAGAGTTATACTGGCCACTTATATTTACAGCTGTGTAGAATTTTCTATAGAAGGACCTATCTATGTGAAGTTCCCATGTTGGTTTATTACCCTAGTGTGTGGGAAGTTATTGTGGTAGTCAATTTAGACTGTAAAGTAGAACGGGCAGGGACTTGTGTAAATTATTGATATTCTCTTTACAGTGCTGCATCATATGGTGGGCTGTATAAATAAATGATAATTAAATTCCATATTAAATGGAAGACAGTTCTGTGCCCATATTTTTCGGTACTTTTTGGTACTTTTATTCTTAACTATATATTGTGGCCTAAACAGTAGGATTTCTCACCAAACCATTGATAAGTTTTATGTGCAGTGTCATGGTTAGCTCTTGAATTATTGTAAATAAGTACGGACTGTTGACAACTGCAATTTATAAAGAGTTAAATTAATTAACTGGCAGCTTCTGTGGTATGAGTGGTGATAAGTCACTCATTTACAGTAAAAACACAATCGGCTGAATAGGGGATAATTGCAAATATTGACTGCTACTTCTGCTTAGACCACAGATGCTACAGTGTGTACTAAAAAAAAATATTAAAAAGTATCGGTGTCCCCCCTTCCCAAAATGCTTAACCGGCGCTAGATATATATTGTGAAATCCAGCCCGACCTCTTAAAAAGATATGACCACTGCCTTTTATATAAAGATAACACAAATACAATTGTGCAGATGTGCACCCTCTCTCTGGACAGTAGAAATACCCCTGAAAATGCACCCGCTCTACCTTTTCTATCCTACTAAAATAATGTTGTTCCGTAAATGAAATCTCATTTTGGCACTGTTCTCCAAAAAGAGGTACAGCTGTGCATTGTACTTCAGTGGGAATGCCTTCACGCCACCTGTCCAATTATCTGCTCCTCCGCAAATGTTACCATTGTTCTCCACACACCTATGTGCCGTGGCGGAAATTTAGGCACGTTTGCGCAGAAAAAGCCATCCAGTGGTCCAAAGCTGTATTTGCATTGTGGTATCTCAGTTTTTCATAAAATATATGTGCAGTGTCTCAGTAATTGTGATTTAAGGTATGCCTGAAAAAAAAAGTTTATTTTAGAGACTTGGCATGTCTCTTCTTTTATGTTTATGAATATTTTTTTTTTTTATTAAGAACTCAAAACAAACATTGCTGACAAAATAGAAACATCTTTGAATAAGAAAATCAAAAAATAAAACAACATCCAGCAGCACATCATGTAGCAGAAAATGCTTATATTGAATAAGACATTGTATGGAGTTCAGAAATATTTTTCTTGTAAGAAATTAGCTTCTTAAAGTCCTGTTTTTAAATAATATTAAAGGAAAAAGGGAAGGATGGAAAGGGGGGAGCAGTGTGGGGATTATCAATGTGGGAAGCGCGAGACCTCTCATGACATACATGTGTCTCCTCTTAGTGCACTTAAGAGGTGGAAAATAAGTATTATGTTGTTGAAGACAAAGGCAAGGAAAACAAGTGGCTAACTTGTATGTGAAGTCTCAGAAGCTATTGTGGCTGAGCTTATAGAAAGAATATAAAATGGGATGAACTTCTAGAAAATAAAAATTGTTTCTGATGAAAGCTTTACCAACAAGCATACAACTTAAGGGCGGATTCAATTCAGCCAAATTGAATCTGCCCCTAAGTATTCATTATTTGTTTTATAATTTAAAATATTCAGCACTTACAGTATACACTAGTACTAAACTGGTTATGTTCAGATGACTATATAGACTATAATGCCTATCGTCATTAATTATGTAAATAAAAAAATCACCAATATAAACTACCCACAATACACAATCAGTAGTAAAGTTGGCACATTCAACTTGCTTGTCTTGTGCACTCCAGACTCTAGAATCTTCTGAAATATGGATGCATTCTTGCCCTTTGAGTGGTCCTTACCTCCCAATGCTACCCCTGTGTCCCCAACTGAAGCCTAACCCTGGCTTAAATGCATATGCTCCGGGCCATGAGCATGCTTACAAGAGCAGAGCATGGGCCAATGGCCCTACATCGCTGGTCACCTCTCTTGTCCGAGCCCTCCAACAGCAGTAGTTTATCACTTCTCTTCATCATACCATCTCTTGTCTTTGTTTAGCTGTGTGTGTGCAAGCATAGGGAAAAGGTCAACCGATAGATGACTACATTATATATTTAAATGTAATTTCTCTGAATTGTAACCTTACTTGTTTAAACAACTTCTGCTGTATAGTCACAGAACAATACATATCCCGAATTGCATCAGGAGGAAATCATCTGCTATCTGTCAAAAGGTAAACACAAAAAAGGACTAATCAGGCAAGTCCTGGGACTCCAAGGAAGGTAATTTCTGCCTTTAAATGCCAACTCCAAAGAACAGCAAATTGGCATTCACTACCCAGTGATAGCTGAAGTCAGGCTTGCGTTGAGGCCTCGGCCTCCTCCCTGACTGGAAAGGGACAGTCGGTCCCTGGAGGTACAGCCTTTGCCCTGATCTTCCTTTCCAGGTCTTGGGGAGCTGTGTGTCCAAAAGCAGAGTGACAGTGACTCAGGACCACTGCCTTGCTGGTAGCCTCAAAGGAGAGAGCTTGAATGGATAGACAGCAGTTCCCGAGAGGGTGAAGTGCAGGGGAGGGCTGGCAAGCTTTAGCCCGTGGGGAAAGACTCGACTCAGCAGCCTATTATAAATGAAAAAAATTCAGGTGACCCAGCCCAAGGTAGCCCACTATGGGACAGGCCCGGGGGGAAGATGCCCCCCAGGCCAGCCTGCCATTGGTGAGGTGTTTTCATTATACCTGTATGTTGTCTGTGCCAGACTGTAGTGTTACTTATTATTTAAATATATTTTATTGCTGTTTGGTGCGAACATTTTGTTAAATAAACTTATTTATTTTATTTCGGATATTTGCCTGCGTGATTTTGAACCCTGGTTAGGTACTGGGTAGGCCAGCTGTGCGGCACAGAGGGTTACATTAAACCGATATCGTCAACAGGTGCCATTGTAAGGAGATAATCAATGTTATTCACTTCACTTGTCTGTGGTTTTAATGTTGTTTCTGAATTTTTGTATATAAGCATATCATTTTCTTATGGCCTAAACCATAGATCAAGTCTCCAATGAAGTATACTTATTTCGCTGTCAGCATTACATATTTATGTATTATTTATATTTGTGTATATTCTGTCAGTTGAATTAATAAGGGACAAACAAAATTCCTTAATATACCTTAATGGCCACAAGCCACAAATTAAGAAGATATTTACTTGAATATAGTACCAAAGCCCTGCTTGTCATAAAAAATAAGAGCAAAGCCAACAGTATAAGTTTCACTTGGGTAGGATGCAATATAAAGTTATTCCTGGTAAACCAAATGTATGCATGTAGTTGAAAAATATAATCGTGAAAATGATGTGGCGGCTTTTTTTCTTCTTTTTTATTACATTGCGAGGAACTGCTTGGAAACTGTTTCAGGCACAAGGTGCTAGTTGGCTTTGTCAGCCAAATTAACTGGCTATTATGCCACCTTTTGGATGTGTGGCCAATTTAACAGAACATTTCTGAAGGAAGAAGCTTTGCGATACTTGTGAACTGGGGCCCTCCCCTGGGCTGCTCTGTAGCTGTGAATGAGGTTGGATGGGAAAGAGTTGTCATTTCACAAGTGAAAAATTTACTAGTAAATATTAAATACCTTTTTAAAACTGTAGGAAAAGCTGAATTAAATGTAAGAAAGGAGTATTATTTACTTTTCTTCATTTATTTTTTTGTTTTTGGAGCAATATATATATATATATATTTCTTTCCCTTCAGCAGCCTTTGGCGTGCAAAATACTTAATTTTTCATTACTGTTGTCACAGTTCAAAATTTCCATTATTTAACAAGGTTATTGAAAAATTGATGGTATGTTTGTACCAGAGAGACATCCTGTAGGCTACAGTGTTGATTTATGGCACTGGGTACACAGTTCTGTGCTGCTTTCTGCTATGGTGGGAGGCACTTTGTCGCTGTCCCAGTAGAGAAATCATACCAGTGATGTACCTTGCTCTCTAAGCTGAGTGGTGCACACTCTGTCTTCAAAATATGACTATGAATTATTCACTTCTCATCGTGTTTTGTGTGTGCATACACCAAGCATAATGCTGTTTATAATACTATGCTTTCTGCCACACTTGGGATTTTGATTTTAATTGTACCTACTTTTTTTTTTTTTTTTTTTTACTTCCCTTATAATACATGACACAAATGCCAGTCAGAAAATCAGGTCAGTACAGTTAGCATATATACAGTCTGATAATATTAATGGTCTGTCTAAAGCTTCTTTATTTTTCTTGTGGTATGTTTTAGTTATCTAAAATGCTTTGAGGTTTTCAATAATTTCATCTTCATTTTTTAACTTTGTGACATAGGGAAAATTTGGCCAATGGAGTTACGTACATTCCCTGAAAATTAAAGCTTTCTTAACACTGCTGTCAATCATCCTGGTTGAGAGCAAGGATTATAAAGTAATCTGGGGTGCTACCAATTGTAAGACCAGTCATTATACAATAGCCAACAAAGATCTTTCTAGCATAAACAATAATATTGATTCAGACTGTATTTCTGTCAGCACCATATTTCTTTATCTTGCCAATGTAAATTGAGAAATCATTGTTACAAATATTCATTGTTGCATTTTAAACTACTAAACCACTAAAAATATTTCTGTTTTTTTTGTAGAGGAACTGTATTGTCATGCCTTCCTTTGGCTGCTAGAGCTGTGTGTGTCTCTCCCTCCCTCCCGCTTGTCCCTCTCTCTCTCCCTCCCGCTTGTCCCTCTCTCCCTCCCACTTGTCCCTCCCTCCCTCCCACTTGTCCCTCCCTCCAGGTTGTCCCTCTCTCCCTCCCCCCCCCGCTTGTCCCTCCCTCCCCGCTTGTCCCTCTCTCCCTCCCCCCCGCTTGTCCCTCTCTCCCTCCCTCCCGCTTGTCCCTCCCTCCCTCCCCCTTGTCCCTCTCTCCCTCCCTCCCGCTTGTCCCTCTCTCCCTCCCCTCCCGCTTGTCCCTCTCTCCCTCCCCTCCCGCTTGTCCCTCTCTCCCTCCCCTCCGGCTTGTCCCTCTCTCCCTCCCCTCCGGCTTGTCCCTCTCTCCCTCCCCTCCCGCTTGTCCCTCTCTCCCTCCCCTCCCGCTTGTCCCTCTCTCCCTCCCCTCCCGCTTGTCCCTCTCTCCCTCCCCTCCCGCTTGTCCCTCTCTCCCTCCCCTCCCGCTTGTCCCTCTCTCCCTCCCTCCCGCTTGTCCCTCTCTCCCTCCCTCCCGCTTGTCCCTCTCTCTCTCCCTCCCGCTTGTCTCTCCCTCCCTCCCGCTTGTCCCTCTCTCCCTCCCTCCCGCTTGTCCCTCTCTCCCTCCCTCCCGCTTGTCCCTCTCTCCCTCCCGCTTGTCCCTCTCTCCCTCCCGCTTGTCCCTCTCTCCCTCCCACTTGTCCCTCCCTCCAGGTTGTCCCTCTCTCCCTCCCCCCCCGCTTGTCCCTCCCTCCCGCTTGTCCCTCTCTCCCTCCCCTCCCGCTTGTCCCTCTCTCCCTCCCCTCCCGCTTGTCCCTCTCTCCCTCCCCTCCCGCTTGTCCCTCTCTCCCTCCCCTCCCGCTTGTCCCTCTCTCCCTCCCCTCCCGCTTGTCCCTCTCTCCCTCCCCTCCCGCTTGTCCCTCTCTCCCTCCCCTCCCGCTTGTCCCTCTCTCCCTCCCCTCCCGCTTGTCCCTCTCTCCCTCTCCGCCCGCTTGTCCCTCTCACCCTCCCTCCCGCTTGTCCCTCTCACCCTCCCTCCCGCTTGTCCCTCTCACCCTCCCTCCCGCTTGTCCCTCTCACCCTCCCTCCCGCTTGTCCCTCTCACCCTCCCTCCCCGCTTGTCCCTCTCTCCCTCCCTCCCCGCTCTCCCTCCCTCCCCGCTTGTCCCTCTCTCCCTCCCTCCCCGCTTGTCCCTCTCTCCCTCCCTCCCCGCTTGTCCCTCTCTCCCTCCCTCCCCGCTTGTCCCTCTCTCCCTCCCTCCCCGCTTGTCCCTCTCTCCCTCCCTCCCCGCTTGTCCCTCTCTCCCTCCCTCCCCGCTTGTCCCTCTCTCCCTCCCTCCCCGCTTGTCCCTCTCTCCCTCCCTCCCCGCTTGTCCCTCTCTCCCTCCCTCCCCGCTTGTCCCTCTCTCCCTCCCTCCCCGCTTGTCCCTCTCTCCCTCCCTCCCGCTTGTCCCTCCCTCCCTCCCGCTTGTCCCTCCCTCCCTCCCGCTTGTCCCTCTCTCCCTTCCTCCCGCTTGTCCCTCCCTTCCTCCCGCTTGTCCCTCTCTCCCTCCCTCCCGCTTGTCCCTCTCTCCCTCCCCTCCCGCTTGTCCCTCTCTCCCTCCCCTCCCGCTTGTCCCTCTCTCCCTCCCCTCCCGCTTGTCCGTCCCTCCCTCCCTCCCTCCCCTCCCGCTTGTCCGTCCCTCCCTCCCTCCCCTCCCGCTTGTCCGTCCCTCCCTCCCTCCCCTCCCGCTTGTCCGTCCCTCCCTCCCTCCCTCCCCTCCCGCTTGTCCGTCCCTCCCTCCCTCCCCTCCCGCTTGTCCGTCCCTCCCCTCCCGCTTGTCCCTCCCTCCCCTCCCGCTTGTCCCTCCCTCCCCTCCCGCTTGTCCCTCCCTCCCCTCCCGCTTGTCCCTCCCTCCCTCCCCTCCCGCTTGTCCCTCCCTCCCTCCCCTCCCGCTTGTCCCTCCCTCCCTCCCCTCCCACTTGTCCCTCCCTCCCCTCCCACTTGTCCCTCCCTCCCTCCCTCCCCTCCCGCTTGTCCCTCCCTCCCCCTCCCTCCCTCCCCTCCCGCTTGTCCGTCCCTCCCTTCCTCCCTCCCCTCCCGCTTGTCCCTCCCTCCCTCCCTCCCCTCCCGCTTGTCCCTCCCTCCCCCCCCTCCCGCTTGTCCCTCCCTCCCCTCCCGCTTGTCCCTCCCTCCCCTCCCGCTTGTCCCTCCCTCCCCTCCCGCTTGTCCCTCCCTCCCCTCCCGCTTGTCCCTCCCCCCGCTTGTCCCTCCCTCCCGCTTGTCCCTCCCTCCCCGCTGTCCCTCTCTCCCTCCCTCCCCGCTGTCCCTCTCTCCCTCCCTCCCTCCCCGCTGTCCCTCTCTCCCTCCCTCCCTCCCTCCCCGCTGTCCCTCTCTCCCTCCCTCCCTCCCTCCCCGCTGTCCCTCTCTCCCTCCCTCCCTCCCTCCCCGCTGTCCCTCTCTCCCTCCCTCCCTCCCTCCCCGCTGTCCCTCTCTCCCTCCCTCCCCGCTGTCCCTCTCTCCCTCCCTCCCTCCCCGCTGTCCCTCTCTCCCTCCCTCCCTCCCCGCTGTCCCTCTCTCCCTCCCTCCCTCCCCGCTGTCCCTCTCTCCCTCCCGCTGTCCCTCTCTCCCTCCCGCTGTCCCTCTCTCCCTCCCGCTGTCCCTCTCTCCCTCCCGCTGTCCCTCTCTCCCTCCCGCTGTCCCTCTCTCCCTCCCTCCCGCTCTCTTTCTACCCCCGTCCGTCTTTCTCAACCCCCCTCCCTCTCTCACAACACCCCTCTCCTTCTCTCCTCTCCCTTGGTTCTCTCTCCCTCTCGCTCTCCCTCCCTCGGCTCTCTCTCCCTCCCGCCCTCTGTTCCTCCAGACCTTCCTCCCGATCGCCCCCCCTCTCTCTCTCACCCCCCCTCTCTCACCCCCACCCCCCCCTCTCCCTCCCCCTGTGCGCTCTCTCCCATCCCATTTGGTGATAAAGGGGTATTATAGGAGCTGTACAAAGGTGGATATAAAATAAATTGTGTTTGGGGGAATATTCCTCCTTTTTGCCCCTATAGGTTAACCTAGCAAACTGTACTGTCATTTTAACAGCAAATATAAAAGCTGAAAAGCTAAAGCAACACAGGCAATTTGCAGTCTTGCTGTTAAATTATTTGCAGTTAATCACATAATAAATTGCGAGGAAAAAATGCTGTTAAATTCAATATTATTTTATTAATGTTATTAATTTAATCAAATTAATTCTCCAACAAAAATCATTTCCTATATTCTTTATTTTAAGTCTGCAATTTCCTCATAGAATCACCTAAAACTAATCCTGCGAAGCTCTTGCAGTGAGATTACATTGAAACGTTTGGGCAGTGGAGATCAACCGACTACACAACAATTATACTTCGCCTCTGTAGTACAACTATTATGCAGTGAAACTTTATCCATAATGTTATTGAAAACACTATTTTTAGTTGTATAACTTTAATAACTTTGTTTTCAATGAGTCATGCCGCATAGTAGATTTTCAGTTGCAGTATAGTGAGCTTGTTTCATTAAGCTGCAGTTTGTTGAAATTTTAATGCATCACAAGAGCCTAAGCGATTCATTTTGTCAATAGCTTTTAATGAGGTATGCAATTAATCATTGACTCCATGGATTCAGGTCAGAAATGCTGAACAGAAATAGAGAATGCGAGGAGGTCTTTTTTTAATTTTTCGGAGTGGATAATCTCTTACGATTAATTGTTTAAAATTGCATACAAATCACATTTAGTCACACTATTTTCAGCTTTCAGAATAAAGAGCTAGACATAAAAGAATACAATGTATTTAAGCAATTTCACACATCCCCCTCTCTGCATTTTGTACTATCTCACAAAGGTTGAATCCATAAGAAAACTGTTCCCTTGGTGTTTTATGCTTTTTTAATGCTTCGAATTGTCTAAATGTACATTTTAGTATATAATAAAATGACAGTGTCTTTTATTTTGATATAGGAAATGTCATAGAAATTCTCATCATCATTTATCTACTATATAAATGCCTAGTTTATATATATATATATATATATATATATATATATATATATATATATAGCGCGCCACTAATTCTGCATCGTTGTACAGAGAACTCACTCACATCAGTCCCTGCCCCATTGGAGCTTACAGTCTAAATCCCCTAATATACACACACACACACACACACACACACACACCGAGAGAGACTAAGGGCAATTTAATAGCAGTCAATTAACCTACTAGTATGTTTTTGGAGTGTGGGGGGAAATCGGAGCACCCAGATTAAACCCACGCAAACACGGGTGGAACATACAAACTCCACACAGATAAGGCCATGGTCGGGAATCGAACTCGTGACCCCCAGTGCTGTGTGGCAGAAGTGCTAACCGCTAAGCCACTCTGCTGCCCTCTGTTGCTTTTCTAGAATTTCCTTTTCTCAGTTCAGGCAATTGTTTGGACAGTTATAGAAAAGCATAGTCATAAATACATTCAACGCTAGTAACATCATTTGAAAGCATGAGATGCCACACTTATCTATACAGCAGAGGATAGATAGACAGGCAAAGACCACCAGTTGCCAACCACTTGAAGTTGAAGACTGATGTACTGAATTACTATACACAAATATGTACTTCAACAAAGCACAAAATAGCATGTTTGTATTTGTAGTACACATATCAGTATAGCAGCATACACCTGCTTTTGCTTATGTCTGCCTTCTTCATAGATTGACTTGGTGAAGCTGTAGGTATTGTGGTCATTTTCACAATACATTACTTCTCAGAGTGTATGGTCAGTGCAAATTCAACCTGACAGCTTCTTTCAGCTCCCCGGGAATCTGGTGTTTACTGGTGTGTTTGAACAGATTTCAATTACATTAAAGCACTAGTGCTGTCAGATGTTGCTCATGACCACTATTTGAGGTATCTTATCTACTAAATGGTATAATATGAGAGATTTCCTTTTTCTTCTTTATTAGGGTTTTGGGTGATCTGATGCACTTGAAATTAATATGTCACTGTTTATCTGTGGTTGTGCATAGTTCTGTATTTATTTTTTTAATTATATTGAATGAATAAAAATATAGTGTTGGTTTAGATCCATGTTTGAAATTGCAGTTTTGCTGTGTCTGACTTGTGTATACTCACCACACTCTGAAAGCATCTATCTATATAGTAAATCGGATTGACCTTAGGGATAATAGGGTAGCAAAAACATACAATCCATTCATTCTCATTTACAGATGTAGCAAGCTTTAAATTGACAACAGGTAAGCCACTCTGCCAATAAAGCATAAAGGAGGGAATTCAATTGCCTGCAAAGTCCCATCTGAAGGCTCCACAGGATGTAAGAATACTAAAACATCACTGATAGAGGTGCATGGAAAAATCAGCAATATTTTAGATTCCGTAGGCGCACATCACGCAACAGGACTTCCGTCGGACTTGAATTCCCCCTTACGTCTCAATTATTAATATTATTGTAGATTTATTACATTTTATTACAATTGCATTTGCTTTTGCATGTAGTACCCTTTTCTACTACCAGCTGTTGTAGCGCTCAATGCCACAGTATGTATTACTAAGCTATATATATATTAAATAATAGTTTATATTTAACTAAATACAGTGTACAAAACTACTAAGTCCAAAATGTGCACCACTCTATGCTTTGTTTCCCCACAGATACTGATGCAGCAAGCTTTAATGTGACTCCCAGTGCATCATGATTTTAACACATCTGCAACATTTCTGAATAACAAATTCACATTGTAAGGCGCATATTCAATTGTTGAATATGCCCGCAGCGTTAAAACTATTACCGGTATTTACGCGCACTATTACCATAATGACGGTAATAATGCGCGGGGCGCGTTAAATTTGGCTGTAAGGCCAACAATTGAATATGCCCCTAACTCTAAATCAGCATTATTGTTTTTCATGCAGTACCAGTACTAGCCACTTGGATTACTAATACTTCACATTGGAAAATCCAATTCCCTGGAATAAATCAAAACAAAACAAGCACCATCCCCTTCCTACCAATAATTAATAACTTGCACCAGGCCTATAGCCAATTAAATATTGTAACCTAAAAGATAAGGGAGAAGGCTTCCAATAGTAATTCTAAGCAGCACAGTATTTGAGGAGGAAAGTGTACATCACACACTATTTTTTAATCAAAAATGTGAACTTTACAACCCTAATCTCATATTACATGATAATTGTTTAACGCTACACTCAAGTAGATAACATACTGTAATAGTGTACTAAATTATATTGTAGATTCTGGCATAAGATAACTCTACACTTAGGTAGATTACATACGGCTTGTCCAGCACAATTCAGTTCTATGTTAGTAGTGGGGTTCCATAAGGAGCAGTTGCGTTAGTCTTCTCTGGGTTGTTTTTAAAATTGCCCTTTTGTATTATGTTATATTTGCATGAAGATTCTCTATAGACTACTCAAGGAAAACATACCCTTTGTATCTAATAGTTTTAATACCATATGTTGTATTGAGAATACGTCTGATTGAAGACTTTGACAGGAAAGAGAATTTAGGAACAGAAAAATGGCTTTTTGGATGGATGTTTAGTCAGCCTACAAAAAGAACCTAACCATCTATCCAATACAAATGTCATGTACAAATGTCCATTGTTCTCATGGCAAATATACTATTCTGTACATGATAAAACCACTTCTGTACCTCTCACCAATTTCATAAGTCACATACTTGGGTATATTAAAATTTAGGGTTTAACCGTATAGTGCCACTCATAGAGAAACTCCATAACTTAAGAGGTCATTATGTCACCTTGCCCTCACTCCCATTGAAAGCACAAGGCTAACATGTAAAAAGTGATTGTGTGTTCTTGTCGACTTCAAGTTCCTAGTTAGACACATGGGGATCGCAATCTCATATATTTATTCTTGCCATGTATCACTGCGCTAGGTTGAAATATTCTTTTACGTTAGATTTGTGAAATGCCCAGTAGATTCTGCAAAAGGCTAAATAGACTCTTCTGGGGATTCATTTTTGTCTGTAAATCATTTTAACATCCTTTTGTAACACAACTGAACGGTTAATTTGTTTCACAGCTCACTAGCATCGTGATATTAGATATCAATATTTTTACAGCTCAATTGGAGTGCTAATTTTGTAGTCTCTTTGCAAGCATAAAATTTCTGAAATGGTCATTGTTGTAACAGCTTCACTGGTAGCTAAGTGAGCATGCAGTCAATAATGTCATTTCCAGATACATTTCATAACTCTCTGCAATGTCAAACATGTCTGTTAAGTTTCACTGGCATTTTTGCTTTCAGACACAATGTGAAACGGGCTACTGTTATGAATTTGCCTGATATGCTTCATTCTTTTTCTTATAATTATAGACCTAGAAGCCCTTTAATAGTGAACATATGTTATACATGTATAAGGTGTAACGGTTAAATCTTTTACCTTTAATGTAGCTATGGGATACCATGTTCATGGATACTTTCCATCCAAGGAATATACCTATTGGGTTCTTACTTTTTTGATCAATATTATAGCAATGTTAAGGAAGCACTAACTTCAAAATTAAAGGTAAAATGCAGATTTAAAGTTAAACTAACATTCCACAGCAGCTCAGTTAGAATTTTAAGTACTGGATTCATTACAGGCAGCTGAAACTTCTCCCACATCTTTAGGACAGTGCACTGATGTGTTGCTGTGGCATCAATAGCACTGTCTTTGTGAATGAATCAGCCAATCTGCGCAGTGTATTTCTGCATCCAATTATGCCGAGCTGTCAGTCACTGTCTGTTTATTAAGTTAAGAAAAGCACCTCTCCTAACATGGCAACATGCTCAAAAGAGTGAAAGGAGAGCTGGTTGGGCATTATTTAATCCATATTATTCAGCGCAGTAAAGTATAGCTTTTATTTATATTTAAATAGTGGCTTTGAGGTGCTTAAATAGATACACACTAGTTAGTGAATTTTGTTTGTGGTGGATATTTTGAAATAGATGATATTTTGGAATATAACCCTTATATGTTTTAGTAAATTACCAACCTAAAAGGGCCTCCTTTAGAGGTAGTAGTAAATCCAGCCAAAGAGTACACATTTGTACCTGGACAAAACATGTTGCAATACAAAGTTTGCAAATGCCTTTCTTTTTTTTTTTGCATGCACAGAAAGCGCTGCCTGCTTTTCATATAGCATATAAATGCTGGACTACTGCAGTTTGAGTTGAGTTAGGAAAGTACCACCTCGCAACCATTTATCTGTTTGCATGTTATATAATGCCCACCCCCCACATTGTTTTGCCAAGGAGAAAATATGATGGAGAAAACAAAAGCCAGATGGAGCAGAGCGCATTGTAGGGAGGTGCATCATAGGTAAGGATTACGTGGAGAATATGTGCAGTCTCTGTTATTTTTGATAAGTTCATCTGTGAATAGATGAGGATATTTGACTTCAATTAAATTAAGATTCTGTTTTTCAAATTCCCATCCAATAGAGCGGTTCAGTGTATTAAACTATATTTCAACTGTACACTACCTAATCTAAATTGTGGTTTCCTAAGGTTCCTTAGTAGACAACAAGACCACTTTGGCCGCTAGCATTATTTCTCAGTTATCAGTTACTCCTCAATGCTGTTGCTCTGTCTGTGTTATACTGTTTGTGAACGATGGAAACCACTATCTATACCAATCCTTTAGGATGGTTATTTTTTTTTTAGGTCTGTTCATTCATAGAATACACTCAGTGGCCCACTTTATTGGGTACATCTTTTTAGTACTGGGTAAGACCCATTTTTGCCCATAGAACAGCCTGAATGTTTTGTGAAATGTATTCAACAAGTTGCTGAAAACATTCCTTAGATATTCGGGTCTTTGTTGACATTATAATATCAAGCAGTTGCTGCAGAATTTGTTGGCTGCACATTCATGCTGCACAGTATTCTGACTAGAATTTTTTGCCAGATGGGTGGGGGCATTTGTAATACTTTGCAATAATGAAAAATTTTGGAGGTTATTGCCCACACCTGCCAGAACTGGTCAACTGGTGGTCAGTGGTCTAACACACACTGCTGGCTGTAGTGCTCACATAGTGCCATTTCTAAAAGGAGAAACAATGGTTTATTCTATTATAATAAGACTCTGTTGGGCTCCAATAGCCGGTTGGCAAGTAGTAAAAACAGCCGAGTGGAGCACCCGGGAAATAGGTGCTGGGGAGAACACTGCTGCAATTCTCTCATTTCACCACTTCCCAAAATTGCTCTGTTAGATTGAGATTTTACGACTCGAGAACAAATCTCAGGTAGTCATTTAAACAATGCTCAATTGATCTATTAAGGGGTCTAAGCTTGTAAGCTTGCGAGCAGGGTCCTCTTACCTCTCTGTATGTTTTACCCAGTATTGTTTTATTACCGTTTGTTCCCAATTGTAAAGTGCTACAGAATCTACTGGTGTTGCATAAATAAATGATGATGATGATGTATTCCAAGAATACAATGTTTTTCCAATCTTCAGCTGTCCAGTTTTGGTGAGCCTCTGCCCACTGTTTCCTCGGTTTCTTGTTCTAAGTTGACACCCATATTTTGAGGACATTGCTACCATGGGGATATGGAGGACTCATTGGAGTAGGTACTTAGTTTTAAATCTGTGAAAGCAGGTTGGTTAAGAAGCTCCTTCCCCCTCCATAACTCTCCACCAATAACTAACCATGTATTTTCCTAAGTGCCCTGGAGCAGGGATTTTTTTACACTAGCAGTAGAAGTTAATTTACTTTAATTTATTTTCACTTTATTTTTAATTAGCAGTAGATGGTCAGTTGTGCTGTAGGCACTGCTGTATTCAAGAGCAGGATGGCAGTCACCAGAATGGCCGCCTCAGATGCCATTTCTGCCGCTCTTACAAAGAGATAGCTCCTAGAGATAGAAGTCCGGTCTGGTTTTACACAAGGTGCCTGGCACTTATGAGCTGCTCCTATTACATCACTGTGCCCCTTGACTGCCACTGCTCCCAAAGTGCAGTGAATCAACTACGCAGCTCTCTACTCCCTCATCAAAGCTGAGATGGCGCTTGCAATCGGTCAGACTAGGTCACAATTAAGTAAACAGACAAATGGACTTTCAGATCTCTAATCCTGATGTGTAGCTTACGAGGCTAAGGACCCAAATCTACACACGTATGAGATGTGGACGCAGCCAAGATGGTAGAACCAGCCTGGTCGAGGGTTTAGGTTAATCCATCCCGGAATTGACATGGGTTGTGGGGCGTCCTTAGGAGATAGGTGACAATATCCCTCCTAACCCCCCTTAGAGATTGGTTAACCCCCCTTCACAGGCAGGGCTACCTCAAAAGGAAAGATTATTCCTCTTACAGACTGTGTGTGAAACAGTTGGGATTAGCTGTTTGACATAGGATCCATATTAGCCCTAAAAGAAGAGATACTATTTCTTTCCCATCTTCACCACAAGCCTGGCAAACACCTGATAGAAGATTTCAAGAATCTTGTGGGTTTCGCCTTAACTACTCCTTCAGGAAAATTCCGCCAAGAGTGCATGCCCCCATTGCCCGCCTTTCAAAAGCTTCCCCAATTCTGATTTTAACAGCTGATTCTTTAAAAGACAGCACAGGTAGGAAATGTGATTTGATTTTCAAGTCTTTTTTTTTTTTTTTTTTTTTGCAGCGGTCACACCGCTTAGACCCATGCTAGTGACTGATTGTGAAAGCAAAACAGTAGAGAAGTTAACTGAGCAGATTATTGAGGGTTTACAATCTAATACCCCAAAATCAGATTTGTTGTCCTTGATGGACCAAGCTTCAGAGTGTTTGGGTGATGCAGGTCTTATCATATCCAGAATCTCAACTTGGTGGTTGCAGCCAGGCACTCGTTTTGGCTTAAGTCCTGTGAGGCAGAAGCAGCTCCAAACAGTCTCTAAAAGCCTTATCTTTTAAAGCGGAGTGTTCTTTTGATCCAGAATTTGACAGGATTTTCTCTCAAGTCACTGGGAGAAAGTGCTCTTTCCTCCATGTAAATGCTCGCAAACTTAAGGCACAATGATTTCAGTTGTTTCGCTTTTCTGAGGCAAACGAAAAGTACCTTTCTCAAAGGGCCATTCATTTGCCTATGGGATGGTAACCAACTTGGTCAGGCAAGCATCCAAACCCACTAAAAAGCATAGCAGAAGACTGGCTTCTTCTTCTAGCAAAGCCTGTGGTGGGAGCCCGCCTCTTGCTTTTTTAGTACCATAGATCAGACCTTATTTGGTCATATGGCTCAAAGGCATCATAGAAAGAAGTTATAACATAGACTTCATGGCACCCACACATAGGCATTTTTTCTCCACAGCCCTTGAAAGAGATGGGACAAGGAGGCCATTTAATCCCTTTTGTTACCGAATAATTGCCCCAGACCCAAAAGAGCAAGAGGTTTGTACGATCACTCAAACACAATGCCATGGATGTAGTGTACCACCAAGACCCTCTTAGTAATGAAGACTGCAGATAGTGCACTGGATAGAAAGATATATCCCAGCAAGTGCACCAATTCCTTTTTGTTTTTTTTGTTTTTTTTTGTTTGCTGTTATTTTTAGATATTATCTAAGTGGGAGAAGGTAAAATATATGTGTATAATATAGATAGAATGCAACAGAATAATAAGAATATTTAGTTAGGCATAGCAGGGATTCTATAATAATATAATTACTGGGCAGGTGCCAGCCATTATAAAAATGTAAATAAATTAAAAACTGACCACACACACAATGCTATTGTGTTACTGCAGGCGCCAACATGCACTGACATCCTATGACTATTATTGTGCTTTTGGATGCTGGCACTTATAGAAGTACAACTGCCAATTTGGCACACAGGGGTGCCATGCTTGCATTTGTGGTACCACAATAAAATAAGAAATACAGTGCCTACTGTATAAAATAAAAAATCCTAAAATAAATACTTAAAATACACCATGTTTACAAAAAAGTCGCCTTTTGGACATCCAGGCTCATCCGAAGTAATTGGAAAATTAGATGAACTCTGGTGATCCACGACCAATAAATAGCAGGGCAGTGTAACGTCCGTAACTATCGTCACCAATAATGATTTTCCGATGCGACTGTTGTGGTTCCAAACCACAAAGATTTTATTTGCAAAATATATTACAGGGCAAAGTTTATATGTATACGCATGCGCTTGTTAGCACTAACACAAGCTTCTATCAGAGTGTTCTGGTTTCCAAAACCAGAAGTGAACAATTTATACACACTACAGTTGTAAAAAGCAGTGACATCACAAAGATACACAGTTACAGTATTAAGGTCTTCATTCGTAGGTTGAAGGGTCTTGACCTCCCAGGAAATCGACATGGCATTGGGGGAGTCCTCTGGTCATTGTTATTTGAGATTGCCAGGTGTCCTCCAGATTCCCGCCTCTAGATCTGTATAAACTGTTTTTTATGATATCTGTGAATTGGCTATTTGGTGTATGAAAAAGTGATATTTATAACTAGCGTTCACAAAGTGTGAACGCTACATAAATAATAAAAGTTGTCATGCAGTTGCGAACAGAATGATACCAAACTGTAATTTGTATGTTGTAAACAGTATTTAGCCTTTTTATCCATTTATATTTTCTTTTAACTAAATAGATTAAACTTATTTGCATGTTGTTATTTGCAATAATAATTATTCAATTGCATACTATTTGCATCACAACTGATATTAGTGTTCAGAAAATATTGATTTCCACCTTCATCCGATTATTAAACTTCAACAGTAGCCAATCATTGATAAATATACCTACCCGCATCTATAACTTCGGGTGCCAGTGCCAGAGACTACAGCTAGTTACTTACTGTGGCTGGTTAACCAATGCTTCTCAAGGTATAAGACTTCTGACTGTCTACTAATGAGAACAAACAAAAAGTAATTCTACCGCACCAGAGGCACTATTTTTTTCAACACAGGTGAATTATTACTGTTAAACACTGTTACAAGTATCCGTTTGTTTTGTTTTTTAAACTTAATAAATGTATGATCTGGTGATTTAGGAAGGTGCTATCACATAACAAAGATAGATTTATAAACAGAATAGTACGCCAAGCGTTTATGTGTAAAGTGTATATAATGATGTATTGAGAACTGATATGGATCCACACTAAATAAAATCTCAACTTCATTCATAATTCATTTAAAATAATCATATTGTAACATTCCAATTAAAATAAAATGTTAGTGTCATAGTTAAAATGTGTAATATGTAGTAAGTTAAAAATCTGCTGAGACTTATGTAAATATTACTAAATTATTCTGTATAGTCTTTTATAGTACATCCTAATAGCATAAGATTCATTATGATCACATTGTTAAGTGAAAAGGTTATCTATATATAGTTCTTAAGCTCCTAATGTTTCTTTATGTATTTATCCTTTCTTGGTGTGTATTCAGTACTACGGAGTCTTCCCGTTTAACTATCACTAAGCAGAAAACTTTTTTTTTATTGCTCAGATATAGATCCCCACGTATTTAGGTTTATTATAGTGCCATAGGAAAGGGTTTTGGTTAATTTGTACACTTGCAGGTTTAGAAACAATCTTTGTACTTTGAATTCTCAAATATATCTCCAAATATATTAAGGGATATTACTATGCACTCTTAGTAAGTTATCTTTATATGTTGCTTATCTTAAGTAACAAATTGCATGTAGTTGTTAAAAACTGTATACTAGTCAACCAACTGCATGTAACTGTTTCACTTTTAAATACACAATAATTTAGTGATATTTACATGATTTCCGTGTGTGATTTTTAATTCACTGCATATCACACATTTTAACTATTTTGCAGTTTTTATTTTAATTGAATTGTTACTATATTATATTTTAAATGACTGCTAAATAAAGTTGTGATTTTATATTTTGAGGATCCAACTCCGATCTCGATGAATCAATTTAGATAATTATATTCCACCTTCTTGTGCACTACACAAAATCACTTGTTTCTCTACTCTGTTTATGGGTCTGCTAGTGAGGACAGCTTATTGATACAATGCGTGGTATTCCAGTGCTTGGAATTATCTTTTTGGTCAGTGTTATTTTAACAGGGTTTTAAAGTATAACATTAACATGTACTTAGCTATAATCTAATTAATTTAAAAGGTTAATACAATCATCACTGAGCATTTCCTAACATTCAATCCTTTTAGATGCTGGAGAAATTGAAAGACAGGTGGCTGCATACTGGTTTATGGGCGAATTTAGAAAGGTTCAAGACAGTCATTAAAGAACCACAAGGCGGAGATAAAGCTGACTTTGATAAATTGCTGCAGATGTATTATGATGCAATACGTTTTAAGAGAGAGAAAGGTAAGTGTAACAAGGTAAACCTGACCAGATGCATATTTTCTGTGCATTTGCAAAACAGTAAAAAAAAAATTGTATAATAAAAATACTCAAGCAAATGCAGAAATAAGTGGCAGTAATGAAACTGAGATTTTGTTAATGGCCAATAATATAGTTAGTTGACCATATATAAAAACTGAACTTCTTGAGAACTTATGGCAGGACCTCAAAGATTTAGTAAACATGATTTCCCAGATATAACTCTCTCCAAACTTCTCCTTTTATGTTCTCTCTCAACCAGTACCTGAGAGCTTTAAATGGAAAGAAACCTGTCCTTTATGATATGTCACTCCCAATTATTTCTGCAATAGGTCTTCTAATAAATGATTGCTTTTAATGTGGCCCATTTGTATGTTGTTGTTTGTTTGTTTTTAAAATTTGATGATGCATTTTAATATCACTTAGCCTCTTCCTATATGTGTTAAAACTTTATACTATAGTTCTCTATATATTTTAGTGAGAATGAGTTTGTTTATATTTTTTAGGTTATTAGTGACTGTACTTACCGTACTGAAGCTTATTCATATTCAGTTATTATGCTTTAGAATCTTAGGAAATGCTCTATAATAGGGAAGATGAATTTACAGTCAATCTGCATAGTATAATATTTTAATCAGCATATTTTGTTAAAACATCTTGCACATAACACTCATATTTTTATGATGACAATGTTTTGCCAAATTCTAAAGCAAACTTAATAAGAAAGTACATTTTATTTACCGATACTACACCAATTTCTTATCCAAAATTAATTCTGGGGCAACATACAATAAGTATAATTACTAGGCTGTACTACTTTTGGCTATAAGAACCACAGACAATAGACGAGGCATACTGTCAGCCAAGTTCTGATGGTTCCAGAAAGCATTTGGTCCCAAAAGTACAAAAAACTGTTTTGACTTCACATTGGCAAATGGTTGGATTTTTTATATTTTTTTACCACCTCATGCTGCAGGTGCTAAATTAAATTAAGGTCTGTGGAGTGAAAGACCATTTTAAGACCATTATCCCTTGGGGGATAATCGTACAGACTTTTTCTCCATATATGTCGTGTGCTTCAAATCTTTTGTCCTCTAAAAAATACAATTTGCTTCCCAATTGTGTTTTTTCACTGATGGCATTAAGTTTATTTCCTAAATACCTTTCTAAATTACTTTTATCATCATTCCCTCAATAAATTTGAGGTTGTCATCTTTGCTACCATGCAGCCTCAGACCTGCATTTTGGTCCAGAGCCTCCACTTTTTTCTTCTTCACAGTTTGCATTTACTTGGACTTCAGAGTGTGCTGAGCAAACATTTTTCTTCACATCTCTGTCCACATTGCTGGTTTGTCTTTCACAACTGTTCCCAACTGCATCTTCCCCATGTTGCCAGCTTTGAAAGTATTTCCCAGTGTTATCAATAATAAAATTAGGAATTGTAGTGTGCTGATGCACTGTGGGTTTTTCTTCTTTGGAAAAGATAATAACAGATGCCTCTCACTAAACCATCTCGTTGGTTTTCTTTTTTTTTTTTTTAGCTGTTAATAACATGTTAAAAGCTAACTAGCTGGTGCAAATTCATTATGCTTATTAGTTTAGGTGATTAAAAAAATAACATGGTGACTCAGGATTTGTACAATTATATTCTCCTATATCTTCAAATATTTTTATTAATTTTTCTGTGGCATTTGGTAAAAGAAAACCTAATGCGACACCTTTTCTGCATTGCTAAGCAATAAGAAATAACAAAGCTCTGACAGTCTTCCTACTTCTGTTATAGTGAATAAGGAAGGGAGGGTGGTGTGAGAGCTTAGGCTCCTGTATTTTTAAACAAAATTGACACATCAGCTGAACTCTTCAAACACAACCGGATATGTTTTTGAAACCACGAACCGAGATACTGTCACCAGGCTGGAATTTGCTGGGGTTTTTTTTAATTAATTTATATAGCATGTTATTCACTATGTATTAGTTAAGTTAATTGTCAGGATGATGAGCTGTGTTATAAGGAGGAGAGAGCATAGGGAATTAGAGGACAGATGGACTGGGCGATAGGTTCTAAATGTTCTCTTATGTTTCTTTTTAATACCAATACAATGCAAATCATCTTAAGAGTTGTTGTGGCCACAATACTAAGATTCGGATTCCCATAGCTATCTCTATTTTTGGCAAAATATGACAAGGTGGAACATTGAGTAGATCTGGAATTTGGCTTTTGGGCCAAACAACTGGCTTGCATGGGACATAATTGCACAGTCAGGTGATGGAGGAGGGTTCAGCAATTAATTATACATTTTCTGAATGGTCTTGCACCCTCAGACTTTTTAGGTACACATGCTCCTCTCCTTTGTTTTAAAGGTTGAATATTATTTAACAATGGACAACTTTTTGCTTGTTTGTGTTTCAGATGGTGCGCTCCTGATTGCTGTTTGCAGAGGCAAAGTTAGTGAAGGGCTGGACTTCTCTGATGACAATGCCCGAGCTGTTATTACAGTAGGAATTCCTTTTCCAAATGTAAAGGATCTACAAGTAAGTTTGATTTAATTTGAACTACAAATAAAAGCACTTGCATTATTTTGATTATATATAGATTATATATTATATATATTTTTTTTAATCAAAGGTTATATTTAATAATTTGGCAGAGGTTTGATGACTATTAGTGAGATTCCAGGAAATCAGACATAACAAAAACAGTGCAAACATATATTGTAATATTCATATTGCAGTGGAAATATCAGTCAATACCAGTGAGAAAAGTGAAACACAGAAATATCAAATAACTGCATAAAACTTTACTAACAACAATAGTATTCCAAAACATAAAAAGGCATGTGTAAAACTGACAACTTGTTAAACACAAAAAAATAGCAATATACATTGTTAGATATGTAAGTATTTAGAAGACCAATGAGCTCAGAGGATCATCTGGGGAAAAAGATGACGTAAGACAAAATGACTATCAATATCCTTTGTACAGTTAGAGCTTAGTAAGTGTTGAACTTGTTAGTAGATGAGTGGCACTAGCTGGGGGATATACATTATACTGCTGGAGTTATCTTGAAAAGGCAGTGAGGTTCAAACTAAAGTTGGTATAATTGATATTGGCACAATGGTATTAGTTTTACAGGGGTCCTATTGTGTGTTGTGGTTTGCAATGGGAGATTCTATTTGCAATATATGGGTAGCATTTGGGTTTGTCTGCAATATATGGCTGGCAAAGGTGAGGAGAGATATCAGGACAGGTGGTATACACTAATTGGTCACTTTATTATGTACACATTTTTATTACAGATTTTATATCATTACACCTGTAAGTTGATACTTCAGGGTAAACAATGATAATGCTGTAGTACACACATTATGTCTATACAAAAATAAGTCTGTTGATGAAATGTAATTAAATGATCAAAAAAAAGAGGATAAAAAACATAAACTAAAATGTACAGTATCTTTTTTTTTTCTAACCCAAACCTGTAGACCTTCACATCAAACTAGGGAGTGTCCATTACTTTGTGCTGAAGGGCTGATTGATAATCTTGACCTCAGCTCGGATTTCCTGGTTGCTACATTGGCTTCCCGTGGCCTTCTGAATTAAATTTAAACTCCTCACTCCAGGGGCGGATCTAGAAAGTGGTTGTACCCCTGGCGATCTAGGGGGGAGCGATTTAGGCCCCGCCCCCTTTCTGACTTCTGAGGCTGACGGCGGCTGCACACTATGTGCAGGTCCGCTCGGCAGTGACAGGCAGGGAGAGTGTGCTGCCCGGCTGCTCTGATTGTGTTTAAAACACAATCAGAGCAGCCAGGCAGCACACTGTCACTGCCCAGCGGACCTGCACATAGCATTCAGCCGTCAGCAGCAAGCCCCCGCTAGATTGCCCCGATCCCTCCCCCCCTGGATCCGCCACTGTCTCACTCCTGCCTACAGGTCTTCCACCAGGCTACTCCCCAGCTTTGGAACAATCTCCCATGCCCTATGAGATTAGTCTTTACTCTCCAAGGCTTCAGCATGCCCTTAAATCTCATTTCATTATTCAAGTCTATCAGCCTAAATCCCTAGTCTTGGCTTTACACCCTCACTCTTCCAATCGATACCACCCTATTTGTGTCTACCCCTTTCCTTTAGGGTGTGCGCTCTCGAACAGAGCCCTCTTTCCTTGTGTTTTTCTTCTACTATTACATCACCCACTGTACCTCTAGGCCTGCTTACACAGTGTGAAACACATTTAAACATATCTGATCGCTGTTTTTACTTTTATACCCAATAAGGAAAGCAATCAATTCTGTCCAGTGTCTAAAATTTTTTTCCTAGTGCCTTGAGTTTTCAGTTAGCTGGTGAAATATCAGAGGTATTTCGGATTGTTCAAAACACATTTTACTCCTATAATTCCTGCAGTATTTTAGTTTCAGAAAATCACAAATTCCACTTATAGAAATGTCCTAACTTTTTTTTTTTTTTTAATACCACAAGTCCTCAGGTAACCTCAAAAGTTGTTGTGCTACAGGTAATTGACTTCAGGTCTCCCATTGCATATTTATATTTTATTATGCTGTTGTGTTTGTCATTTATTTATCATGTCTGAAGACTGATTTTATTCTGACATGATTAGTTGTTTCACCCGGTGTGTCTGATTAAAGGAAGAAAAGGAAGTTTCCATCTGTCTAAAAATAGACGTGATCAAAATGGTGCCAAGTGACAGGCAGCGTAATATATATGCTGTAGTTTTGTGCTGGTTCTCTACCTATCAAGCCACAATTATTAAAGAAAAATGTTGGCTAGCATATCTATAGCTGGAATTGTCTTATTTTCCCAACAGTATGCAAATTATGCTGTAGAAATGTTACCAAGAAATTATTTATTTAAAAAGAAATGTGCATATGCAATTTAAAAAGCAAAATAAGTGTCTGTTTTTCTATATAAGGCAGTGTATTACTGAGCTGGATAGTATACATGGAACAGCTGTTTGTTTGTTACTAAATATGTCCACTATGCTCTTATTCACTCCTCTTCAGCAGGTTGTCATGTCTGGAGGGAGTTATTCTTAAACAGAGCAGATAGAGGTGATTGACAGCCTGGCAACCTTACTTTTCACAAATGCAGTGTGTGGATGGGCGATTCATGCATAGGGGTAAGAACAGTGATGTCACATTAACTCAACTGATTACAACTTCAGTTGTTTTACCTGTGTCAGATCCTGTCAGGACACTGTCCTAAAGATGTGGAACAGCTTCAGTGGTCTGTAATGGAGTGTAGAGATAACACTTAATTTTTAATGTAAGGTTTACACTAGACTATGAATTTTATCTTCATGGATCGTATCGTAATATTAAAATGTTAGTGTTTTGTAGACATTTAAAAACAATAATGTAACACTAATGCAATGGTTATGGTGAGTTCAACAGACTTAAAAAAAAAAGAAATTTATTGTTGCAGTTATTCCGTCTGGCCAGTTTGTTTTTGCTTTTTAAAAATGTCGCTCAGTATGTGACGCGAATAACTGTTCATGACGCTCCCAACAAAACTCAATGATTTTATTTGTATGTTCCATGAAACTGGATAGATCTTACAATAAATAGCTATGACCTGAAATAATAATGCTATATGTATGTAATAAAGTCTAGTATTTTGTGATTTGGGTTAAATATTGTGTTTAATCAGAGTATTTAACTTATTTTAATTGAAAGTAATGGCCTTTCTGAATGTATGAGTTAATAGCCGTACATTTATATGAAACATTGAACATTGCTTTTTCCATAACCGTTTCCTGTGCTGAGCTGCTATTTTATCAGTTTGATAGGTCTTGCTGGATTATGCTCTTAATCTGCTTGTTAGTGGTCAATGGATAACAGCCATGCTAGTATCCCATGTGATTCATGCATGTAGCCAAATTGTGTGCAGATCTGGCCATTTTGGCTCAGCTGCTGTACCTAACAGTATGTGGCAAGCACTAGATGTCACAAACACTTCTTCCTTCCTAAATTGGGTTGAGACTTGCTTAAATATAAAAATGCAACATTTATTAGAATAAGTACAATTATTGAAACCAATACACTGGGCATCTTTTTAAAGTAAAATAAGTATTATTTAATATAAATCATGCGGTACAGTAAATGATAGACAGTAATATTACTGAATACCAAATAATCAAATTTGAAAATAAATTATTAAAGAAAAGCTCCTTAAAATATTTAAATTTAAAGTTTTGCCTTGAAAGCCATTGTTGTTTTAAATTTCCCCTGCAAAGTCGCCGAATATCTGCGATTTTCTTAATCGGCTGCTTAAAACATTTACCCCCTGGACTGATTGATTTGTCAACTTTTAATTTTGCAAACTCAAGTAAACCATTTGTCACACTTTTGTATCGACTGCAATTTTTTTTTCTCCCTTTAGCACATTTTTTTTGTGTGTAGTCTCACTAACTCACTTTATATATGTTTTTTATTCTCTTTTCCTTGGTCTGTCTATATTTCTTAAATGCAGGTTTTTATAGCCCTTACAACTTCCACTTCCTGGGAGACTCTCTCTCCCTAACATCCAGATATTTTTTTTCCTGTGCCAGTGAAGAATTTACGTGTTCACAAGACTCCCCCACTGCATTATAAGTAATGTTTTCCTGAGATACCCAGTTGAAAGAAAGACCCCAGCTTTGAGGGCACCTTGCGGAAAATCTATGCATGTACTTAGTGGGTTCCCTGAGTTCTCTTCGTGGTGTCACTTTTCAAATTTAAGTACATATGTATTAAAATTGCAGGTGGTTATTATGTGTTGTTACAATACAATTTAATTGTTTTACAAATATTCTTGATATAGTGTAATCATATGAGAACTTCAGAATGTCAGATAATGTTGGATATTCTTAAACCTGGTTTATGAGCAGGAAAATATATTGCAGAGCCAAATAATGTGACTGGTTTGGCTGTGACCAGGATTTCCTCTGCCCATCCTCTGGGACCTGAAAATAGTGGTAGGAAAATGTTGTAGCCAAGTGTGACTTATTTAGTTCAAGTTGTAATTAATCAGGCTTATCTGGAGGATATGAAACTAGTCTTGTTGCCTTGAAAATGTTGTATTTGCTATTGAGGTGAGTTTCCTCAGGACGTTTTGCTTCATTTCTACTTTTTACAAATGATTTAACAACAATCATAATTTATACAATGTTATTTCACTTTATTTTTGTTAAAGAATTGATTAGCCTGTTATCAGGTCTGAAGACACTATTATTTTTCTATTACTCTAGAAGGTGGACTACGGTAGTTTTATTTAGTTGTTTATTATGTAACCTTTTGTTAGCATGTTACTTTTTGCCTGTTATAAAGCTTAGATGTGTTGTGAAACCCTTTCTGTTGCACTCAATTCATAGACTATCCTTCTTGCCAGCTAACCAACATTGTTTAAATCTGAAGTATTGAAGGGAAACACTATGAGCTCCATTCATCAAAGCTTTCCACACCTGTTTTGCAAGCCGCTGTTCTATTATTTCCTCCATAGCAATGAGCGCAGAACAGGTGTGGAAATTGTATATGGAACACAGTCCATGGATTGTTTCCACAGATATAATTTGTGAGCAATGACAGAAACCATCATGCTGCATTTTCCAATTTTTGTTTTATTGCTGAATTGCTGGAATGAATTCGCTGCGCCAGGATTTTCAGACTGGCGGTTTTCTGCGGGTCTCGCATCAATAGCCACAAAGTTCTAACAGGTGACGCTTGGATTTCCATGTTTGTAACAAAGACATGAAGGTGTCTTTTTTTGAAGTATTGATTCGCTGTGTCTCTATAGTGAAAACATGGTGTTAGGATATTATTCTTTGAAATAAAACTCTTAAAACATGTTTAAAGTTAATGCAACAATTTGTCATGATTTAACTGTTCTGTTGAAGGGTTTCCTCCCTTATCTAACATAATTTTAAAAACCACTACATACTGACTTGCCACATTCAGCGGCATTAGACCTCAAAGTTAATTAAATATATTATTGAATATCAAGCAGTGTGGTACTTTTCAGTACTTTTTTTATGGCTATTAACAAGGTAAATGTCATCTCCATATCCTAGCCTTACTTACAATCCAATTTTCCTATTAGAAAGAAAGCATTATTTTGAAGAAGACATCTAGCAAACCATACACTTTAAACTAAAGCTGAAATTTAATAGCCATACTACTAGTTGCTATTGTGTTTGATATGAAATGTGGTTACCATGCTGTTCAGGTAATTCCAAAGTCCTCCCTAGAGGGCAGCATCTGAATGATTAAGTGTATCAAAAAATACTTGGTAGCTAATTTGCATGTTATAAACTCGGGGACCAGGACATGGAGCAAAACAAATATTTAATCTGATTAATATTAGTAAAATTATATATAGGTTAGCTGATAATTGGGGCCTACAACTCATTTACTTTTAGCAGTGTTCTTTGTATAGTAAATTGCAAAAAGCACTAGTAACAAAAATATAAGTAATTTAAATATTGTAGTTATATATTATTTATATACTGTATATATTTATGTATGTATTATCTATAATAAGTTGTATATAGCTTACTGAACAAGAAATTATTGTAAGATTTCATTACATGAAGACCTGTTGAGCATTAAACCATAATTAAATATACAATTTTTCTGGTCATTGACAGAGTTGCATAAAAATGACAAAGAAGGACTTAAATGGCATTAATGGGGAATATATTATTAAGATATCATAATTTGATTAGGTTATTTTTGCCTATGCACACTTGACATAGACACAAATGTTGCTCAACAATGATCTTAGGAGCACATGTCAACTGGATAAAAGATGTATTGAGAGACAACAAGGTAGATCAATATAACAGTGCAGTGGTCTCATCAATCCCATTACCATTCATATTCCTCAGGGTTTTTTCAATAATTCTGTTTTTTCTGGAAACTCTCGCCAGACCTGTGCTTAGAATACCCCATCTGTTTGCCAGCTATGAAAACTAAAAGTAGCTGAGGTATTTTATGGAACACTGGGTTGAACTTAACGAATTACTGATTTATTCACCTGAATGTCTTCAGAAATGAGATTTTCTCCAAAATACATTAGTTTCTCTAGAAACAACAGTATAGAATGTTGATATAATCAGTGTCATCATTTAGATGTAATTTCTTAGCAGGGTCATAGGTGTTTTTTCTCCGATATTAAGCATATTATCCTTTCAGAAACACATAATTTATAAACTTTTCATTGCTGGTATAATTAGAAATAATAGTGTGCCTCGGTGCTGTTATAATGATCATTAACACTGAAATGTTCACAGCTGAACATTGCACTACTAGTAGCACATGAGAAATATATTGTATACCTCATTTCCAAACCGCTTGTATGCACTATTTGCTGTTTAGCTGCATCATCTTTCTGTCATAAAAATAAAGTAGATATTCTTACCAGTGGAGGAAAATCAATGGGGACCATTTACAAAAACTCTTGATCCAGTAACCAAATTGTTTAGACAATAAATATAAACATCAGGGCAACTCCACCTTTTCAACATACTTACTTGTTTTCAGAAATATCCCTATTATATTTTTTGGCTTTTCACTTAAACGTAATCTATGGGTCAGAGATTATGATTATCATGTGCAATTATATGAAAATTTGTTAAGCACTTACAATGCTGTTACTAGCACATATAATCAAGCTGCTATACAACAATAGCTAAAATATTGGCTACATAATAATAAAAAAATATCCACAACCCTGAGTTAGACCAGCATTTTGAAGTCATAATTATTTCATAGCCTGAAACTAGTCTGCTTTTTTTATGTGTTTTTGGGGAGTTTTGTGTTTTGTTTTTTTTGTTTTAAAAAATGTATTGTACATCTAAGTCCTAATAGCAATATGTTTGTCACATGGGACTCTCATTGTTTAGAGTTAGGACCACCCTATTAGCAAAAGCGCTGTGCAGTGGTGGGTGGCTTTAACATACATTTGCAAATGGGTGCAACTAAGTCTTTTGCTTTTTTATCTACAGTAGAAATGGCAGATCTGTTGCTGGCTATAGCAGTGTGCTGAGGGATCTCTCTGTGTGTTTATTCCTTTCAGGATAATCCTACCCTTTCAAGCACCTGCTATAGCCTATAAATTGATTGAGCAACTTCCACTTCTTTATTTGTCCCATGCATTCTTCAATTTTTTGCTGCATGAATCCTCACCGTATCTGCTGGGAGACTATTTGATGGATCTGTTACATTTTCTGGTACAAAGAAAAAAAAAAAAGGTAATTCCTTACCACACTCCCAACTTTAAAGTTCTAGATTTGTTTCTCAAATACTGCCTATGTGAACTCTATTAATACCTCTGACATATTTGATTGTTTCTATCTTATAATCCCTGCCCGTTCTCTCCTGTACATTTTCAGCTCTTCAAGTATTTACAATTACATTTAGTTATACACATGCACTATTTTGTTGGCACTTGTTTGAATAGTTTTCTATTTTTTTAAATATATTTTTGGGAGATACATCCTCCAGGACGGTACTCACTACTCAAGGTGATATATTGCCTGTGCTGTATGCAAACTATCACTAAACATGGAGTTGCAGGCTGGGTGGACATATCCCACATATATTTATAGGTATGGTGTTATTAGATTGTAAGCTCTCAGGAGCAGGGCTCTCTCCACCTGTCCTTTTGTCTGCTCGCATCTTGTGCATCCTTATATCATGCCTCTTGCATGCTGTGCACTACACTTTGTTATATACCTTACCTATTCTATCTTATGTACAGTATGCTCAGTTTTGATTATCTATGTCTTGCATTCATTATTTTTCTCAATTTCCAGCAAATTTTCCATCTGTGCATCTTGACTTTTCTGTATTTTGTCTGTTGGTCCTCAGCATCTTTGCAATATGCTCTTCTTCCCCAAAAACTAGACTTCACAGAGTTACTAAAGAGATCATGAACTGTCCAATATTCTTGGAAAAACATCCCTGTTATCATTTGTAGGACAGTAAATATTCCTCAGAGTATACATCTCCACATATATCCTTTAGATATGTTTATCCAACTGACACACATCAACATGTTGTTACCCCGAAGATCTTCTTTGCCACTTCTTATGGAATTGTCCATACATTAAAAGATTTGGCAGCTCAGGCAAAAAATTTGATAGTAAACCACTTTTAAATGACGTTCCCTTAACTCCAAATCCCTACAAACCCATTTTCACCTGCCACGTGTCTAATGGTCTAAAACTGTATAGTGCATCTATACACTAATATATATATTTCCTCTTTATAACTGGTGGCAGAAGATATTAATGATCATGGTGGTGAAATGTGGAAATTTGGGTGGGTCATGAGCAGTGGCTGTTTTGCTGTATTCCATCACTTTTGTGAGAGGTTGTTTCTTCTGACAATTATTTGATAAAAAATAATATAAATATTGCCATCTTCAGTAATGATACAGGATATCTATTGCATATAAAATATTAAATTGTGTTGCAAGTGCAATAAAAATATATTGCAACTGTAAAAATTATATGGGAAAAATCAATGTCATAGATATGCGTAAGATAAATTATAACAAAGCATCTAATTTCAATTATATCAAAAATGTAATTAACAATAAGCAGATTTATCCAGTGTGGCCTAATATACACGTTTTAGTTGTAGATAAGACATTCCTAAAACAAATGCAATTCACCATCATAACAATTACACTTTATCCAACTAATACATTTCTTAGTCTTCAAATTTCATCTCGCTATTTCATTATGTTTCAATGTTTGCAAACCAGCATAAAACAAAAGTGTAACTTTAGTTATTTGCTAGGACAGAGATCATCATCATCAACAACTTTTATTTATATAGCGCCAGCAAATTCCGTAGCATGGAAACACGCAAACGGACAGAAAAGTTGTTGCCAAAATAAACACACAACCGTTTTAAAGTGATTTGCACTGATTGAACACACTTTTGTGATAAGCACTACAAATTAGAGATCTACTTATAGAATCATATCTAAGGCACGCATTTCTATAATGCCTGTTTCCTTCTTTATACCGTTTGTGATTAAGTCCAGAAAGTGTTTATGAAGTTTAAGATCTTTTTGATTGAATAAATTTAAAAAGTCTCATCAGTGTCCAAAAATCCCTGTGAAACGCAAAAAATATATATAAAATATCTCTATCTATGTGTGTGTGTATAATTCATACTTGCCAACTCTCCCGGAATGTCCGGGAGACTCCTGAAATCCGGGTAGATCTCCAGGACTCCCGGGAGAGCAGGCAAGTATCCTGCATACTGCAATTTACTCGGCAAAATTATGCGATTTGCGGTGAATCGCATCATTTTGGCCCCGCCCTATGTGACAAAATGACGGGTTTTGTTGCGGGGGTGGGGCCAAAATGACGCAATATTTCTGTGAAAGTCTGTCCCACATCTCAAGTTACTGAACTAGTGAGTAAATAAATTATCTTGCTTCAGCGATATACTTTGCAGCATTTTTTTCCCCTCTAAAATATGATCACATATCAGAAAAAAGTAAAGCATTTGTCACTGTTTTATTTTCTTTCTTCTTCTTAACGCAAATCATCAATGAAAGAGCAGATCATAGAAGCCCCCAGTCAGTAAAGAATTAGATTGTAGAATTATATTCAGTGTGAAATATCTATTTACATTTATTACATGCCTCTAACAGTTTTCTAATGTGGTTTTGATACAGTTTAAGGCAGAATACACCTATAAAAATAGCTATATGCTTGTGTATCAAAACAGCATAACATGTGTTGCACAATAAATATTTCAAAATGATGGTAATTTTTTGATGTGTATGGATCATAAAATAAAGATGTGATTTAACTCCTCCCCATATTAAAGATTTGTAAAGTAATATATACATGCTGATGTGGTCAAAAGTAATTTAATTGCCATTTGCCCACAATATGTTCTGGATTTGTGTATAATGTTGTTTTTTCTAGGTCATTTGAAGAGCGTGTATATGGCCCGATTTTTCTCACATTCCATACATGATTAAGATTTGTTTGTAAGGCATGAGAAGACAGAACAGTATGATCCCTGTGGCATCATACACGTGAAGTTTTTGCTTCTGTGTTTTCTTAACGCAGTCTGCCTGTCGTCTCCATTCACAAGATGTATTTGTGTAGAAAACGGAATGTACCAGCACACATGTACAAGTGTATGGTATGTACATGCATTCAAGAAGCATTTAGGCTTGTTCAGTTAAGAATTATTTCATGTACATACCGTTAAAATAGCAAACGAAAAACTATTGTTTTAAGCGCACAAGATAGAAAAATACTGAACACAGAGTTTGATAGAAAATGAACTGCAAGTCAATCCTAGTCTTCTCTTTTTTGCCTTTGTTTTGGGATGGAGGAGTTTCATGTGTTCTCCCTTTTGTTTGGAGGAATTTTTTTTTATTTATTTTTTTAAACAAAACCCGTATTTGCCCCATGCATTCTTGAATTCTTTTATTGTAGGAATTCCCACCACACCTGCTGGAATACTGACTATACCATGGCTTTATAATTCTTTATATTAAAAAAGTCCTTTCTTATATTAACTTTAAGTTTTCCTCCTTCCAATTCTTTGGACATAGTCCCTTCTGAACTGTGCACAGTACTTTAGGTGAGGTCTTACTAGTGACCAATTAAGTGTCAGTATAAGCTCCCTTTCCTGTCACAAATACCTCTTCTACACTGCTTGCTGACCTTCACATCACTTGACACTATGATACATGGATATACTTACACCTCCAGGTACAATGAAATGTCCATTTTTTTACCTGCTATCTTACCTTGCTTTTTCATGCATTTGTCTAAAATCTAACAGGCCTTCAATGCAACAAAAAATTACAACTGTATCTGTAAACAGCTTTTACACCACATGAATTTCCTCATTCTTCTCCAGTTAGAAACTTTATATTCTCTAAGGACATGTGCATAGTTGCATGCAAAACCACATGCTAAGAAAATGGAGAAAAAAATATCACTACATATTATTCAGTCACCTGGGTTTCTTTGTTTTCAAATGTGTCAATACCTTAAGTCCTCTAAAAAAAACAAAAAAAAACAAAACATTTTTATATAGAATTATGGAGGGGAGATTCCTCATCCCAGAATAATAACCCATCAAACATATATTTCATATTTTTATGTAGAATTTAGTAATGGACTCTACATGCCATATTGCTACTTTTAGCAGTACTACATTTTTTTTTTTTAATTTGCCTTCATTAGTTTACTTTTCCAATCCATAAAACATTCCAGTGTGATTTACTTGTGTTTTTTCTTGTCCTTAGCAAGCAGTGTTGACCTTTACATTTTACTTCACTGTCAAAGTATGTTGAAGGCTTTACAAGTGAAGCTATCACCTTGGGGATTTGTCAGTTTGAGTGACACTTACTAGTTCACCTAAACCGCAATGGCAGTGAACGTATGGAACAGCGTTGTACCTCAAGGGAAGCAAGGTTTTTATGTATTATTATTATTCACTTCTGCATCACTGCACATGGATTGAATTTTCTCTTTAGAGTAAAAATTTTGGTTGCATTAGTTTTTAATCAAGTCACTTGTTCACAATCCCTCAAAGCCTGTAAGTCTGAGATGAGTAGATGGGCCTGAGGTGAATGTGCTACATGATTTGTCGAACTGTAAAGCTTTCTAAGATGCCACGTACTACAGTTGACATCTCTCTCAAATTGTGCAATGGTTCTAGCATTATATAAGCCTTTCATGCCCTTACTGTCAAAGGGATTATAAGTGAGAGTGCTAGGTAATGAATGGAGTAAGTGGTTTCACTGATAATATACTTTAACGGTCAACAATACCTCTGGAGCATAGCATGTTTTTTCTGCACAGCAAGCATTCTGCTTTTGAAATTATTCCCTGGATTAAAGTCATTATGTCACACACACTGGCAAAATGTGCAGAGACATTGTAAGTAAAAGCAAATTCACCATTTCATGGTTCAATTCTAAGGGACAATCCGCTAAAAATATTTACATAACCAGTTAAAAATAAATGGTTTGGATTTTTGTTTGTTTGAAGTGTGAATGCTATTTTTACAATTTTAGATAATGTTTTTGTTTTCTGTGCAAAAATATCTAAACAGATTATTTTATTTTAATAAATAAATGTTACTTTTTATGATGTCCACATATCCTCTTATTCATTCTATTTAACAAAATTGGGAAATTGGCCTGTAACTGCCAACCAAGTTCTTGTTTCCACATATTATATTTAAAGGCCTATATATGTGTATATGTGTGTGTGCTACACACATTTGACAAATAACAGACTCCTTTCAAACTGTAAGCAATGCTGCACACCTTTGAACATTGTGGACCTGATTCATGAAAGGAACACAAGTCCATTTACATGGTATATTTTGCACTTTTTCATCCTGAGCATCCGGAAAAACAAAACTAAAACCCAAAGAATACAATTTATGTTCGCACGTAAGTCTGGTTACGATTTGAAGGGCGGAATGGGGTGGGGCCTTGGCGTATGCATTTAGTGACTGTATAGTAAGGACGTCCAATTCAAATTTTGTCCATCTCTAAGGTACATGATTTTCAGCCGTATCACTTGCACTATTTAAAGGGCAGGTGTAAGTGCCAAGTGACAGTGATGATGGTCGTATATGCATGCTAGATCATGTATTAGCAATAAAGAGCAACTGTGAAAATGCATTTATATTTACAGAAGACAATAACATCCTGATAAATGTATTTCATGGATACAAAAATGGAAAAACATTTTATTTTAATTATTTTCACTAATGACTATATTATTAACAGGGGACAATAATTTAATACTTTTATTTTTCTGTGCGTTCTGATGGGACTTTATAGTCCACACATATATTGTATCATGCAGTGTGCTGTGTCTGTCTCAATACAGCAAGTTTCGTGTATGCAGGAGCGTTTCTACACCCGTATTCAACAAAAGACGTTTCTTCAGATCCGCTTGTAGTTGAATACGGACATACGTATGTACGAATTACATACATTTTTTTTTTTAAAAAAACGCGCATTACGTTCGTTTTGCATACCTTACTAAAGGTGAGTGCCTTCCTCTCATTGTCAGTGATTCTGGTTGCCTGTCTTGCAGTTAGCACAAACAGCCTGATGGATTTAAATGAGCTTCGACCATCACTGCCACCAATGACAATGGGAATGCTCTCCTGTAAGTAGTCCCGGCAGCACTTTTCAATTATGGCTGCACTAAAATCTTAAAACGCCGGAGGCTGTAGGGAAACCTACTGGAAGTCACTCGTGTACAGTTTATGTTTTGATGTGGGGGGTTTTTCACAATGGTGGAATCAAATGCTTTACTATATACAGTATTTCTTAAAACTTTCTGGTAATTATTTCAATTTCAAAATAATACTGTTTGCAATGAGGAGTTGTTTTAACTTTCGTGTTTAATGGATTGACTTGTACATGTGTAAGGGGTTCTACCTCATTCGACGCACCAACCTTTGGAGAATTGCCAATCTGTCACCAGCGATCCCAGATGCAGGATCTTCACACATGCAAAGAGAAAACAGATGAAGCTCTGGGGTGGTCTGGACTGGTTGTGTTCAAGATATATAGCTGAGGTAAGGCACCTTTGCTTCTTTCCCTGTTATGCTATCCTGAGCATGGGCATCTACAGGTGCCCATCACGGGAGTCTTCCCCGCACAGAAATCTTACTTGCACAGCTGTGAGTACTAGCCAGTAGTGTCACAACACAGGTCCGTCCTACTCACTGTGGATTGCACCGGGCTCCCCTTAATCGTGGATCGCTGCTCTTTGCTACAGTGCCTGCAAATGACGCACACAATATTTTCACCCACAGTCTGCTATACTTCTAACACAAGTAGTGTATGCCAAGCACACTAGTCAAACAAGGCTCAATGACCCTAAAAACAAGTAAGTGGTCACTATCCTGCACAACTAACAACTTATACTAGGTGTAGTGCACTTCCCTGACTAAATCTAACACCACTCAAAGTACTACAGGCAATACAATGCGAAACAATGCAATGCCATCATACAATATAGGAAAACAGGAGTTACCACAGCCTACCTTTGATGTGGGGCCTGACTGAGGATCCTAAGGAAAAGAGGGCATAGAGCAGCCTTCCTTTAATGGGGCTTGACTGCAGCGTGAAGCACCACAGGACACAGGAAAATACGTGGAAATTTGCAAAATGGGCACTGGAGAAATGGTGGGAATGGAGCGGGCGCAGTCTTTGAATGTACTGGTACTAAACTCCTATCAGCTCATAGGTCTTGTGCCTTAACTGTTACCACAGGCCTAGTGCCTGATTAATATGTGGGCACAGACTCTTAGCCTCAGTCTTCTTGGGCCCTTCTCAATCCTCACCACTCGTTTCCAATTCTCTATTTTCACTTGATGTGTTCTTGACGGAGCTCCGCTGTGCTGTCTCTCTGCCAGTAGACTGGCTTTGCTGCTTGCAATGGCTGAATATAAGCCGTTGTGAGGGGACAGGGCCATGGCGCAACAGGCCCTGATTGGCTCACCTGATTGCCCAAATTCAAACTGCTCAGGGTGATCCATAGTTCACTCGCCACTGTGGCCTCTGATTGGAGCAAAGTGAGTCTCCACAAATTTGCTTATTCCAGGGCCTGGAAGACGACAAGAGATCCCCTATCCGTGCTCCTATGTCCGGGTAAGTCCTGCAGCGCTAAGCACCTCTTCGCACACGTCATGCAGATTTTAGTAAATACTATACATTGCTTTCTCTTGTGTAGCTTTTACTCATGTATTGATATACTCAGAGGTGTTTATTTTTGCTGACTTGGGGTACATCAAATCTCTGCTGTACTCTGTCTGTCCTTAGAAAACAATTGGGTCGTATTCCATGGCAACGAAAAGAGCTATACTTGATTAAATTAATATATAGCTGTAAAGCACCGAAGTAAGCTAGAAGCAAAAAATGTCAATGTTGCAGGAGAGCATGCATAATTCAGTAATTAAGTTATCTGAAGGTGGAAAAGCCTTTACATTTTTTTTTATTAGTCATGGTCAGACTAAGATATGAAGTTCCTCACAGAAAAGCTTGTTGTTAATAAGTATATAATATATTGCCATATTCCTGTACATAACACCTACAACAGCGATGGGTAATCCAAAATGGGTGCACATTACAGTTAATTTAAAGAATACAAAAAAATCCCCAAAATTACCTTTTCACCCCCACATCACATCCCAAAATGCCCCTGTTAGCTCCAAAATTAACACATACATGTACTTTAAAACCTTCCTAAATACCCCATGTCACTCAGACCTCCTTACATGAACTCACAGGCAACAAAGTTTTTCCACACATGCCACTCACATTCCCCTCAATTTGCCCAAATGCCCCTCACATGGCACTCAGCCTAACATGCCTAAAAAAACCTACACAGGTAGAGCCCTCAATGGAAGAAGGGAGAGCACATAATGCTGAATGCACCATTGTACATTCCTCCTCTGATTGGTTGTGTTGTGTGACCTCCCTGCTATGTACAGAGGTTGTCACATGACACACAATCCAGCTGCTCCTGTTCAGTCTTAGTCTCTTCATTATAAGAAAGCAGAGAATAAGTCAGTTCGGGTCTGCAGGTGGAGGCCCACTTGTTGCCCACCACTGACCTACAATATGGTTTTATGTTATATTTGTGTAAAATATAGTGGAAGTTACAATGGCCAGAATAATTGCTTTCATTGGTAAAAACAGCATAGAAGGTCTGTACTTTAACCACTATAAGTAATAGAAAATGTTAAGTTACTTTCTAATTAAGTACAGGTATGCTGAATTATAACATTAAGGAGATGAAGATATACCATATTTAGTAAGAATAAAACAAATAAAACGATGCTGTTCCCACGAGTAAGAGCAGTAACAGATTAACCCCACTTACCCATGGAAAATAGCAAGCTGAATATAAACAGTGAGATAAAACATCCCAACTCTATAGACTTTAGCCACCCAACATAGACAAGAAGAGTTAATCTCTATGCAATATTATTTCTAAAATGTGCTTTGAACTGGTAAGTTCTTTGAACATCCTATAATATATTTTTGTGTTTCATTATCAATATTTGGATGTAGATAGGAACTAATGATGTGTGAAAGCACTTTGCTCAGAAGAGAAGCACATCTGTCAACAATTGTCTCTATTGAAATGTACTTTATCCAGGCACCTCATTATAAAGAAACATTTTGGTGGTCCCAATAGTAGTGCTGCCTCTGTTGTTACTTTACATTGCTAACAAAATGCCTGTAAATTAAATTTCTCAAGTACAACTTATTAACATTTGCATAGTTTTGACATGCACAGTTTTTCCCTTTTGAAGATTATTAAAGCTGTGCAGTAATTCAGCATATTGAATTAAAAAGGCAGGCTTTCTGGAAACCTCTGCAAATGAGGTACAGTACATTCTAGAACTAGTGTTCTAACACTCCTGGTTTTTAATAGCTTTTACCAACCCCAGCTACAGTTTTTGTTGTAGAGTATATGAAGCCATATTTATTATTTCTATTATTTGGTAATCTGTTAGTAAGTGCCTTGAAAGCAGTGAAGTAATAAAGTAAAGACATTTGTTTGACTCTTGTAATTTGCAAACTCTTGTTTAACATACTGACTACTTTACTGATGCAATACATATGAAAATATTGCAATCAGATTTTCCCATTTATACACCTCTGCCTTCCAAAAATTCTTCCAAATATTGCGTCACATGAGTTCATATTCATTAAAATTGCCTGATATTTATTGAGGTAAAAGTTGTATTTGTATATAACAGGAAACAGAGAAATGCATGTACTTTTCCAGACGTATATTCAGAAAAACATTAATTAAATAGAGCACTGCTATAGAGAAACTGTGATAGATACATTAGTGTCCAAATGGGGCAGTAACTGAATTGCCAGATGAATTAAAAGAATGTATATCCATTATAATAATTAAATAAAATAGGTGGTGAAATATGCAATCTGAATGGATCCATAAGTTAATTCATGTTAATAAATTATGCTTAAATCTAGCTTTCTAGTCTGATTGTTCATAGTAACATACTATGCATATGTCTGTGTCCAGATTTAAACCTTCTCGCACTGAACATTATTAGATTGGCTCAGGAAAGATGCAGAAATTGGTAGCCATATACACCTGCCAACAGACCAGAACAATATCGATATACATTGCTTTAGGCCACATTCCACTTTACACTTTATGTGTAAATATAATTTTTTCAAGCGAAGTTCTGTTTTTCATTTGTTTCTCATTTGAAGTAAACTTTATATCTGGTCTTAGGGCATGATTTCATAAATAAAAAAAAATGTTGTACTTGTTTATGTACAACACATTAAATCAAATGGCTAAAACGATCATATATATTAAAAGTATATTAATAACACATATGTTTAGTTTCCACCTAATTTCACCAGCAGAGCCTACATACAGATCCCAAAACTGTATTGGTGTCCCATAGACCCATATATTTTTGTAAGCTTGGTATCCCAGAGAGTCAAAAAAGTGATGGTGTGTTTAAAATTTGCATTAAATGGAGGGGGGTGCACCTTAAAAAAATATATATTTTGAAATACATGTACTAAATGGGAATTGTGGGACTATTTTAGAGCTGCTTAATCTACCTGCAGAAGATGGATCTTTAAGATTGTTACTGTCATGTTCTTGGCATATATATCCCTTAAGTAACTAGATTGCAATTTTCAGGTAGTGATGTACATATATTCCTACTTTTGGACTGGGGAAGTACAGTGCTGTGCCTTTTTTCATATGTTGAGTAGGACTATTTTATTCGTTACAATGAATGGAGACCTCATAACTTCAAAAGCGAACATGCGCTTTGTGTGAGCTTTATATACATTTTTAATTCATCAATTCAGCTAAACAAGTCCTGTAAGTATGTAAAGTACATCCGTAACGCATGTTCACTGTTTCTGGTCTTTTCATGTGCACAGAATGGAGTACTGGAATTGCCCAGCTGCAGACATACTTTTATTCGTATAGAAGTGTACATTAGATACGTGGCACTACATACCCAAACCTCATTCATCCTACTTGCTCAAAGTACATTTCATTGACAGTAGTTTACACTCAAATTAGTGACCATCTTAGTACCTTGTAGTTCATTGAGAACAGAGTTAACCTTCTTTGACCTTACAGAGTTAATTACAGCTGGCAACTCAAAAGTGTAATTGTTGGAAATGGGGAAATTAATGCTAATTCTGACAACTGTAGATTAATATAATGCAAATAAATCGCCAGTAGGAAGGAATACATGATATTAAGGGATTCGTTTGATTAGGATGGTAATGTCCTGTTTTAGTTTGAAATAGTTGTTTATAAGACAGAAATGTTTTGGTCACCTTAACTCTATGTTTAGTGGTTACCTTTACTGACATTAGTTTATTCTTGTGCTGCTGCTTTTATGTAAGCCATTGCATTAAATTTCAGCAGCGGTTTCACCTTCCATAACTACAAAATGTAAATAAAATAAGCTGTTCTTGATTACTTATACATATGCAGCTTCTTTTGACACAATTCTTTTTCTTTTGCTTAGTTGCAGTTATCTGCAATTTTGCCTAAAAAAACAAGATTGCTGACTGGTTGGATGCTATTAGCTTGTGAGATTAACTAAAATGATTTATATTTTTTAAGGTCAGAGTACCACTGCATTTAAACTGTTGGCACTTTTGTCCAATGACACAGTTGTACAATTTGGTAAGCTATGGGGCCCAAAGCTTGCAGTGCAGAAAGGAATGCATGTATGATGCCATTTGTGTGAGCTAAACCTTCAGTTCAAACACTTTGTTCGTAGTACAACAACCTCTGGTGACTTGCATATACTACTATTTTTTACTGTTATATTTTAATGTTTGGACAGTAATCTGCAATGTATATTGTCATTTAGCTCAGGGTGCATTGCTGCATCACAGTACTGTGGTCATGAGTTTGGATCCTAGCATGACCCTATCTGAGTGGAGTTTGAATGTTCTCCACGTGTTTATGTGAGTGTCCTCTAGGTGCTCAGCTTCACTCTGCATCTGGCCTGGCTCCTATAAGGTGTTAGAGAGAGCCAAAGACCAGCACAGCTTTGTGACAGCTTCACATTGTTTAATTAAAAGTGAATATACACACAATATAGTAATATAAAGTAGTAAATGTATGTTTCAAAAAACTACTACTCCTCCATGAAAAGGAATAATGCACTCATTATAGTTCAAAATATAAGTATATAAGAAGAACCTTCAGCATTCTGTGTCCTGTATAAAAGCCTATATTCAAGACATACTTGAAAATGTATTTCTTCCTGGAAAAATATGTTCTAAATAGTCTTAATAATTAAGATGTAAAGTACACAAATATGGGATCTCCTATCCAGAAGTCAGTTGTCTCTAAGAAGCAAAAAAAACACCCAAAAACTAAATTTTTAATTTTTTAATAAAATATTAAATGATGCGCTCCCTACTGTAAATTATAGATCAGAAGTCATAGAAGAGTAGACTGAAGAAATCTTAGGTGAGTGAAGCTGTAATCATATACTATATATGCATATATTTATGTATGTGTTAGAGACAAAAAAGAGAGCATTCATTGTGCAGTATTTGAAATAAGTGTTTATAAAAAGAGTAAAAACCCTACAAAACTGGGTACTTAATTAGATAAAATTAAAGCTTATCTGGAAAGGTATCAGGAGTTGACGGTAAAGTCTCTGCAGAATGGACCAATTTGTGAAAATTATACATCCAATGTCAAAAAAGACCCTATGAGGTGAGCTTACACAATGCATAAAAGCATGCACACATAGCCAGGAGGTTCAGTTGTTGTTCAGACACCAGAATGGGGAACAAATGTGATCTAAGGGACTTTGGAATTATTGTTGGTGCTAGAAGGGATGACGTGTGTAGCTCAGAAACTGCTGATCTCATGGAATTTTCACGCACAACAGTCTCTAGAGTTTACAGAGAAAGTGCTGTGGGTGAAAACACCTTGCTAATGAGAGAAATCTGAGGAGAATGGCCAGACTGGTTCAAGCTGACAGGAAGGAGACAGTAAGACAAATAACCATGCATTATAACAGTAGTATGCACACAGCACATCAAACCTTGAAGAGAACGGGCTAGAGCAGCAGAAGACCTAATTGGTTTCCACTCCCATCAACCCACATGCATTCCTTTATGGTCACAGTCTACCCATCTTCTAATGGCTACTTTCAGCAGAATAACGCACAATGTCATCTCAAGTTGGTTCCATGAACATGACAATGAGTACATTGCAGACCAATGGCCTCCACACTCATCAGATCACAGTCCATTAGACGGGCTTTGGAATGGAGATTCACAGCATGAATGAATAGCTGACAAATCTGCAGCAAATGGGTGATACGTTTCTCCAATACATTTAGCGGTTTCATCAGAGGGCTGTTCACACTATTATTTTATTGCCTTGTAGTGGATATTGCAGTATCGTTTAGAACCAGTGTTTCTTAAACCTGGTCCTCAGGACCCCTAACAGTGCATGTTTTCCATATCTCCCTGCTTTAGCACAGGTGTATTCGTTACTGACTGATCCACAGGTGGTATAATTATTTCCCTTTTCATATGGAAAACAGGCACTGTTAGGGGTCCTGAGGACTGGGTTTGAGAAACACTGATTTACACAGCTTCCTGCAGCAAAAATTACTTTATTTTAAATAATTGGTTATTTATTTTTTCCTATTAGACCCTAAGGATACTTTCAGTTACACATCTTCAAGATCTATCTTGGCATATTGTTTTTATCTGAAGCCATGCATGTTGTTCAAGTTTTTTTGGGAGAAAAAGGTCTCATGTAGAAATGTGATTAAATGTTTATGTATTTGTAGCAACACTGGTAGAAAAAAACATGTTATAATGAAGTAGGTATAAAACAGCAGTAAATCATTTTAAAAGAAGTATTTGACAAATTAAAAATACTCGTCAATCATAAGGATGTTCTCTTTATTTTCTGCTAAAAAACAGTATATGGAAGAGACATAATGGAACATGTATGGAATGTGCACTATTTATATTTACTTCACTACACTGTAAACAGATCTACCTATGACTCCATCAAAATAATGTTACTCATATACTACAGTTTAGAAATGTAGAAGTGAAATATTTTATGCAAATTATGTAGTATTAAGCTAAATAATAAAAACATATGTGTTAAAATGCATTTTGTCGGAAGCCAATTAACCTACCAGTGTGTTTCTGGACTGTGGGAGTAAACCTGAGAGGCTGTAGGTATTGCTTAAACACAGTATATGAACAAATGTGAAATAATTAAATGTAAAGTGATGAGCTTGCTAAGCATCACAGATAAGAATATATTTAACAGTTGTTTATAATTGTACTTTCACTACTCAGGTAGTACTACAATAGCAATTGCTTGATTATACTAAAGCTTCCTGATATCCCTCACTTAACTTTTTCCCTCACTTACAAGTGTAAATTATGAAAAACTGACATAAAAATATAATGGCACTTTCAAGTTGTGGCATGTAGAAAAGTTTTAGTGCTAGCAATGGAATTTAATTTGTCATGCTATAAAATAAATAAAAAGAACATAATACCTTTGTTTTAATGCCGTTATGGCCATAATATTCCAGTTTATACACACAATGTAAAATACAAACAACTTTATTTGTTTACTGATGCATATTTATATATGTTCCATTTAAAGCTGTCAGTTTATTGTTCTACTTTAAAAATGTAAACAAATCAAGATGTTTATACAATTTGGTGCAAAAAAGTATGCAAGCATGCAATATTTGCCTAATTATGCGTAAAGCAAATTATGGCTAACAGGTATAATGCTGTTAGACGTACACTAATATGAGTACAGTGTGTTCACAACCTCCTAGATAGATCAAAGTCTAAATCTCTCTGACAGCTACAAGATGGCAGAGCTTGCCACAGGCTGTATGCTGCTTGCTTGCTGAAGCTCTTTGTCTGTAAAGCATGCCTGATAGCTAAGAGTATATTTTTAAGGATGATCAGGTAAAAGGCTGTCTTCTGACATTTTAACTAATCCCTAGCCTGTGGTTTCCTGCACATTGTGAATATTTGCTAGCAGGGGAGAGTGGCTTTTTCACATATGCAACCTGTCATTTTGAATTGGGCGTTTATTTGATGCCTGCTAATGTGAAGTTATACAATGAAATAGATTCTGATTGCATTAAACTGACGTGAGGTTTCTCTTTTCCCAATATACCTTTGCCAGAAATCTAATGAATGTTTAACCCACAGCAATCCACATAAATCTATCGTGCTACAACATGATCTTTGCAAGATGTAACATCCTCTTTGCTTATTTAAGTGGAAAAGTTTACATTTGATGACCTTTATTTGTCTTGTCACTCAATAATAATTAGCAGTCTTTCTAACCCCCTTACTGATAGAGGCTCAAAGAAAGACTTTCTAATGTCTATGATATGGCTGTTAAGATGTGTTTTTACATGCAAGGAGGTAAACCTAGGTAAATCAATGAAAATAGGTAATTTAATTAAATTGCACTAATGTGCATACATTGGTCCACAGATTTTTGAAAAACATATAAATATTACATTTTGTTTAGTTGTTCCTAGTCAGGTTCCATGTATACTTATTAGCAATATCTTTGGTAGTATTTGTGCCTTTCTTACTCCCCTCTACACCCTCTCCCTCCCCTGATATAAGGCATAAAACATAGAGGAGACATCTTGTATATTTTCTTATGTTTAATATGATGTTTGTATTTTTCCAGTTGTTTCCTCTTTAAATAGTTTTTATATATATATATATATATATATATATATATATATATATATATATATAGTAAATATTTTAAGGTATATATTTTACCCAATAATTTAGTTAGTGGTAGTGTAAAAATGTATACATACACACACTCTATTGTTTAGGAGACAGTTTTTCTGAAACCTTAAGAATGGAAATGGTTGAATGACCAAAATGTTGACTTAGTAATGCGAAAAAGTGCATAATATATATATCCAGTGGTAGATATATAGATATATGTGTGTGTGTGTGTGTGTGTGTGTGTGTATATATATATATATATATATATATATATATATATATATATATAAATAAAATATACACACATTTGTACTTTGAAAATCTGATGTGTATTTCATTATATTTTCCTTTGAAAAATATAACTCATTGGATGTCTACATATGTATATAGTAAGATTTTCAATTTGGCTTAGTTACTAAGCTTTGAAATTGTCGGTCGTCTTGTTTTTATTTATTGCCTTGATCTAGTAATACATATATTCAATCAACATCTGTTTGATAATCTTTCAGATGAAAGTGTATGTAAAATGAAGTTTGTGTATAAATATACATTTATAATATAAGGCAATGCTGGGTTAAAGCGTATGTGACTATGTAGACAGCACTCAGTATCTACATATATTTAATGGACCATAATGCATTTGTTTCATTCTTACTGTTACGTAGGTCCCCCTTCGTATATCTTTATTTTCATTCTGTGTTTCTGTTTTTACCTATTTTTTTTTGTCAGCCCACTGTCCTATGACGTCTAGTTCTGTCACACCAGAACATACTTTTATGGCATATTGCTGTATAAATCAGTGTACCATTTTCTAAAGGTGGTTGCATTGCCTATGAGGAAATTTTCTTCCACCTTTTTCTTTAAGAAAAAAAGTGCCATTCTGCAAAATGCTTTTTATCTGACAAAGGCAGGTATTCCATCTACAGAATCAAATTCAATTTACTGTCTGGCTTTAAAGTTTGAATTTGTAATTTTGACAGGTCGTTTTAAAGGGCATAGGTACTGAAAATAAAATGTTGTACCCCAACCCATGTTGAAAATTACCTGTCAGAAATAGTTAGAAGTCTCCTGTATTTTTCCTGAAGCGTGTCCCTTCAGCTGTCAGTTTAAAAAGGTTAACACTGTACAAAAGAGCAATCCCGGAAAAAAAAGCTTTCCGGCGCAGCTTTTCATTCAAAAAAAACCCATAAAACTCTGTTTGCAAATTCAAACTTTTGCAATCTGGGATTTGAGATGTTTGTCATAACTTGTTACTGTGCCAGTGTGCACTGTTAGCTTTGTTGCCGGTGAAAATGGGGTTATCTTGGCAATTTAATACTGGTTTGTACCTGTCCATAGATTCAGTTATGCTAAAGTATGTTTGCTGCTCGATCTTCACAGAGCTGAATTCTTATCACTGTAATGAACAAAAGTTAAATTATTTCATATTCTAGAATCTACATCTATAATCAAGTGCAGTAAGCTATAGTACAATATTTTTCTTCCCCTCAAAACAGGAATCTATCTTTGTTTGTTATTTATAATTAGTTTTAATATTCATGATGATCATTTTTCATATATTTATTTGCTAAGACAGGCACATAAAAAAGTGGTGTAGAAGCGTGGGTGGAGTGAAGCTGGTGTCCTTCTGGTAGTTTTAGGCATATTGCTTATGTTACGTAAACCGTTCATTACAATGGTACCTTAATATATTGAGAGTCATCTTGCCATTCACCAATACACGCTGTTTAAGAAAAGAGACAGAAGCACATTTCTGTTCAGTGTTTTGTATTACAGTGCTATCATTTTATATTGTAAAACTTGGAAGCACTGCTACATAAGGTGTTGAAAATACATATCTTCTGTAATTATGGTTAGGTTTATATTGTAGCTGAACTACAAGGAATATATGTACATGAGTATCTATATACTTAGGTTTCAAGCTGGCAATTATAGTAAACTGTGTTTTCTCATGTTCAACACTGTGTGCAAGTACCAAGACAAAACAATATACAACCCTTCGATAGTTTACCAACACATTTACATAGACTGTGCATGTTATGTTTGCAAAAGTGCGAGTCACTGACCATAGTATTAAGGTTTCACTTTTTTCTTGCAGCTTATACCACCTGAGTATTAGCAGTATTGTGTTGGTAATATTAATTTCAAACTATAAAGTCATATATGCTGTACAATTTGTATTTGAATTTTTATTGCTATTATACTAAAATAACCTAAGTAACAAAGCAAAATGGACATGTTCTTTTCATATGATTTGAAGCTTGTTCTAAATTCCTGATTTTATTAGCAAATTCACCTAAATAATATAGTAGGGAGTAGATTTTCTGTTTGGTCACAAGCTTCTAATTTGGAAATCTTAAGTGGTGACATAGTCCCTATTATAAAACATTACAGTACATCATTTATTTTCTTTTACACAACATGTATCAAGTCGCTTGTTATTTCAAGTAAGGTCTGCATCAGACAATATGGTTGCTTCCTGTAGCTTTGGGTAATCGATTATGTTTGATACAGACCATTTTAGCTCTTCTCCTTGAAAGACTGGAGCCTGGCTCATTATTTATGTGCGATTTGGGTTCCTTAAGTAATACATTTAACGTTCAAGTATTGTTCATTTTTTAATGCACTCAATATCTAGCTTAATCTTCTGTGATGTTATATGAGCATGGATGTCGTTTCAGCAATGTCTCCCGAAATGCTACAAAATAGATAAAAGGACTATCAATGATATGTATGACAAGTTCAATTACAGGTGTGACATGCTAAGAAAGTAAAGCAGGGTGTCAACATTCAAGACTGCATAGTTAAAAAAAGAAAAGAAACATTTTTCTTTAGATCTTCTGAGTGCTAATAGAAGTACATTACCATGATGTTAAGTCTGCTTAGCTATTCCAAATAATATGAGTAACAGCCGTAGCATTTTATTAATATTACGTTCCTTACAGCTGGGAAGCATGCCAATATAAACAAGCAACCCATTTGGGATTTTAACTGAAGTTTCTGCTGGTCACTTAACCCCTTGAGTGTGTAAGGTGTCTGTAAGGTAACGCAGAGTACTAATTATATTACATAGGTTTTGGAATTACGGGGCATTTTTAATGTTTGTGTGTTTGAGAAGTGCACAGGCAGCGAAACATTGAGAGTTTTGACTCATGTTATAATATATATGGTATTTATATTGTGACCATGTTAAAAAAAAATTGTTACAATATTGTGTTTTTCTTTTTTTTTCTTAAATATTTAGGTTGAGCTAAAAAGAAAGTATAATGATCAGCACTCAAAGAGCAGAGGACTTCTGCCTGGCAGCCAGTGGTATGAGATACAAGCATATAGAGCCCTAAACCAAGCCTTAGGGAGGTAAGTTCTTGTGACTTTTCTCCATTTTCTGATTATAATTGTGATGATTATGTTATTGTTTATACTTGATACATTGCACTGGCATCATTGTTATATCCCATTGTCAGCTGATCTTTAGCAAAACGTCAGAGAGTAAACACTATGCCTTAGGCTGGGTACACACTACAGAAATTTTCTGCGGATGTGTTATCTATAACGATTTTACCAATGACTGATCACAAAAAAATAAGTCCCGATCAGCATGCCGATTCATGTGTACACGCTAAACATGTTTTACACAATTTACCTTTAGATCTGTACTTTTCATCTGTCCTAATAATCGACTGAAAATATTATGACTCTGTAAACGCTATGAAGATCCTGGGATCAATGATTTAATGTGCTTTGGAGCGATAATAGTTATATCGTGCCAATCAGTATTATTATTAGTAGTAGTATCATCTGATTGGCCCGATAATCTGCTGAAAACACTGTAGTGTGTACCTAGCCTAATTATTGGTTTGAGAAAACTCAGTCATATCTATTTATTGAGTACTGATTAAAGTGAGAGCACTCCTATAACTGATTGATCCGCAATATGAAACTGAACAACACCACTGTCTGTAAATTGATTTGATTGAATGAAGTTTTCCATTAAAACCTTCATAGGTCATTGTTACCCCTACTGTATATAGGGGCCTTGTTGTCAGCCTCCTAAGCAATTCATATACATCCATTTCCATATGCCTTAAAGGATGATGTCTATGTAATGTTGTTCTTACATTTAAAAAAAGCTTAGTTTTCTTTTAACAAAGCAATGACACTTTCACTAGTTTGAAAATCAAATGTATTGCAAAATTAGAGCACACCCACTGTTGTATTTGCGCAAATGTAGTTTTCTGCTGACGCCTGAATGTATTACTGTTGCTATTGCTCTCTTTGAAGACACACAGCAATAACTACATTTGCAGTTATACAGAGGTACCTACTGAAGATGTGAGGCACTCTGCAAGCAGAAGCATACTAAAAACATTCATGTACTTTTCTCTGATTAGATAGCTTTTAGCAATATTGACATTTTCTAAATAACATGCATTTTCTTCTACTGTAAATGATTTAAATGGAAATCAAACAATATTATTTTAGTATTGATAAAGACACTTTAAAGCAAGTTCTCCTCTACTGTGGAGTGTGTACAATCCAACAATTAACAAATATTGTTAAATCAAATTTATTTTCTGAGTTCACCTTCTTCTACTGATTGTTCAAGAATATATATATATATATATATATATATATATGTATATATATATACACACACACACACACACACACACACACACACACACACACACACACACTAACAATATTTACACCTGTATTAAATCCCATAATGCACATCCTTGACCTCCATGCTCTGTCCATTATTATAAAAGCCTGTTATGAGATTAAGCTGAGTTTGCTGTGATACTCATACTTTATAACATTTGCTCAACAATAACATGTCATGACCTTGCGTGAAAGCTGTTTTTATTTTCTTTCAAACCTAAACTTGCAGTGCTTATATCACATATTCTTCTAATGGATTTTATATCGCACAGGTTCAGTATTGCACATATGCTAAGCCTACTGTAATTTAGAAGCCTGTGCCCTGGAGTAAAAGGTTTAACTGATTATTATTTCAATATATATATTTAACTTGTAATGAAGTGCTTAATGAAGTTGCAATAATGTAAATATTTTGTGATTGTCATTTGCTTCATAATATTGTATACCTGTCTCAGTAATCTTTGTAAATCTGTCTTAAAATTTTTAGTGGTAAAGGCCACATGTTTTTCTTGCTGCCAGCTAATCAGGGCAACCTAATAAAACTTATGCAGCAGATAATGTCATATGCAATGAACATGGTAAATAATTAATATGCAGTTTGTACATTTATTTATAGAGCTTTGTATGCAAACCTGCTTTCATTTAATACAAATCACTTCTCTTCAATTTCACTTGTAGTATTGATTAAATGCAATCCGCTGAACTATAACAAACAGCATATTGGATTTCTCATTGTGTGTCTGCCTGGCTAAAGGCTCTTGCCGAGTTCCAGAAACAAACGCAGAACAATGCTCGTAGAAGTTTGTGAAATTAAAAAGAATTAAAAACAAAATAGCAATACATCTTTATTCCCAGTGCACTCAATAAAACGTGACATAAAGGCCATGAACAGAAAAGAAATGCACTAAAGACAAGTGACCTTTTACTTGAAGATATCTTTCACCAAAATATGATATATGATGACAGTGACAGAAAGTGGTCACATTTTGGGAGGAAAATGTCTACACAGATTTATGGCAATAGAAGCAGAAAAGGCTTGAATCTGGCACTTTCCTGATAATTCAGAAATGCTCTGCCATGCAGAAACTGCACAACAAAGTAACATTTCTAGCCGGTTACGCTTTCCCTTTAGTAGGAAGTTTTAGTTTAAATAATTATATTAAGCACACACACACTCTGATACAGTGACATATTTTACAAATCCTGCCTGTAAACACGGTTTAGACCTTTTTTCTTTTTCTATTATTTACCCTTCTAGCCACCATACATTACGTAGTGTATAAACACATATGCACATTGGTAAATAGTTGCTAATTCAGTATTCTTTAAAACCTGAGAGTAGGTAGTTAGATACACACATTGATTCAATAAATGTATATCGTTGTTTTGCTTTATAAAGCATTGTGGAATATGTTGATGTAAAATAATAGACATATTGAAGATTACAATGACAGCAAAACAACTTAAAAATTGATCTGCGTTTAAATAGTGCATTATGTTACAGATATAGTCAAACATCTGTTAGTTGTTTTTCATTTACATTTAATGTATATTTTATCATTAACAGTTGTATAATGTACACAATTTATATTGTGTAAAATTACACATGTAAAAAAACACAGGTAAAATGACACAATATAAAGATTATCATTCAGTTATTACATTATTGTTAATCTGTTAATAAACAGGTGTCAGTCAATTTATTTCATTTTTTTTAACAGGTGCATTCGGCATAAGAATGATTGGGGTGCCCTCATTTTAGTTGATGACCGTTTCAGGAACAATCCTAAATATATTACTGGTAAGAATACAATGGCTACACAGCCAGTTATGTTGTCATTTTCTCGTGCAATTAAAGATTCTGGGTAATCTGAAGTAATTATGTTTTGCCTAGGTTTGAAGGGTGAAAATGTAAATCTAGGGGCCCCGTATGTACGGTGGGTTAAATCTAGGGGCCCCGTATGTACGGTGGGTTAAATCTAGGGGCCCCATATGTACGGTGGGTTAAATTTAGGGGCCCCGTATGTACGGTGGGTTAAATCTAGAGGGCCCGTATGTACAGTGGGTTAAATTTAGGGGCCCCGTATGTACGGTGGGTTAAATCTAGAGGGCCCGTATGTACGGTGGGTTAAATTTAGGGGCCCCCGTATGTACGGTGGGTTATTTCCAATAATCAAGTATGTAAGGTGATGGAAATGTATATCTAGTGGCCCTGTATGTAAAAAGGGTTAAATGTAAATCCAGTGGCCCTGTATTAGACTGAAATCAATGCCAACATGTTTTAATGTTAGACTTTTTTCCCCGATATCTGGTTATAAGGTGTTCTGTTGAGAGGGCAAAGATTGTGCTTTTTCTTATAGAATAAATAATATTGTTTTATTTAATTTTTAGTTTCATAAAATTTAGACACAGTTCTTAAGGGTGGTATAAAGTGCCATTTTTTTTCGATGATTATATTTGTTTTTACAGCCATGTTTAAACATTAAAGTCAGCCATTTTGGGTTTGAGACATTGTACAGCCAATAATGAGCACTGGGATACACTGTGTTGTGTCTGTCAGATGCAGTAAATGATTTTGTTTTAGGTTACTCAGCTAAAAACATTAGAAGTCTAATTTAGAAAGGCAGAACTGCAGTGCAAATCTGTAAATCCTCAGCCACTGTAGCCAAAAATTTGTTACAAGCAGACAAGTAATGAGATGGAAACAATAATAAAACATTAAATTGACTTTTCTAATGCTTCTTCTGTATGACCAGTAGGGGGAGCTCAGATTCCACAGTACAAAATAAAAATGCAGCTATTGAACTTATTTTGAGAGTGACTGGAACTTTGTCATACAACGACAGGCATTCATGTACCTTCATATTAGTATTACATTGCTCAACACACTATGAAAATATAATTCAACATAATTATCTATCTCTAGACTTATTTATTTTATTGAGCTTTAACAATGTCTTACATTCTGTTTGTGAATGTTTATTTTGTTTGTGCAAAACATGATCATATTTAATCTATTCGTTTATTTGATTCTATAAAATACAACAGAACTTCCTCTTTAAGCTGCCAACTTAAAATAATGGCCAAAACTGACATATTAGTAATGGTTGCATTGTGAAGAGGTTGACTAAGAATTACATATAAATATATTTGAATTATTTTTTTTGGAGAGAATACTTTTTGAGGTGGCATTATAAATAAGGTGCACTGCATGTAAACTAATATCAGTCTTTGCAGTCTTATATTATATTGGTTACCAATTTAAAAGTTGGACTGTATGTATCTTACTGGATAATGTTTCATCACACACAGTATGGGGAAACATGCAATAGATAGATCATACATTATGCAAATCATATCACCATCATTAAATGACCTTAATTGTTCATGATGACCTTGGATGTATAAGGTGCTTTTGGGCCTACCAGTACCAAAATACATATATGTACATATAGACTAGTATTTTTGGCGAGTTGTATTTTTTAATAGTATATTTTCTTGAATACTACAATATCCACCACAATGCAACCAAAGTCTCACTCATACAATGTGCTAATGGGATCTGATAGATGTCATAGGGCTGAGACTGCAGTCACTTGAGCTGCTGTGACATTACTTGCCCTGACTCTGTATATGTACATACTAATCCACATAGAGCATGTCTACATATCTGCACACCTGCTAATCACATTCTGCCTGCTCAGTTAATAGAACTGCCACCCATCTAATATGGAAGTCTGATGCAAAGGGGTGATAGAGAGTATGATGGTGTATATTTAGTGAGGAATAAATACTTTAGTTAACCCTTTGCTTATTTTATCTATATTATAGATTGTACACACCTCCATGATTTTACGGGTGGTGGATGTGCCCAATATATATATGTACACACAGAGCGAGAAAGCACTATTTTATTTATTTTAATGTTGGACAATTAAAAGAGTACTTTACAGATCCATGATCATTTTGCGCAATTCAGACCTCCAGTGCATGTCATTCTGTATATGTTTTGCAAGTTATAAAGTAAAATACAATCTGTAAGTCCAACTTCTGAATAGGCAATTTATGTGTTCTTCATAAGTGATGAGTCGCACAAAGTATTAGTGTGTGCACTCAAGGGTTTAAATTATACATTGTTTAAAGAATCCATTCAATAAAATGTCCTATTCTGTATGTTCCTACAGACTTTTCCTTATCTTTTTATGTGCCAAGTCAATTATTCCCTGTATTTAGCAATAATGGCTGTTACAACAATGCAATAGACTGTTCTATATATGGCTGACACCGGTGTCTGTTGTTCCTGCACAACAGGCTCTCTTAGTATAGAGAGTACAGTTCAGTGACACACATAAAGGATTTGAATAATCAATTTAAATAAAATAGTCACAAATTTTGGTCTGTGTGTACATGCAGTAACCTCTGGCTTATCTTATGTAATATGACTTGGAGACAAGGAAAACTAAGAACATGTAATCACTATGATGATTACATGAAACCATATGTTCAATTGTTCCATGGCTAATTGAGAAGAGTCATTAAAGAGAGCAAAGAAAAAAAAAAAAGGAGTAAGTTTGCTCCTGGACAAACCATATGCAAATTACAATGCAAGGGGTACAAATTAGTTTATTTTTTTGCACATAAGTTAAATACTGACTGTTTTTTCATGTAGCACACAAATATTTGATAGCTTTATTTTTACACTGAACATGCCCTACCCCAATTATAAATGTCCCCACATTTTAAATTCAGCTCTCCCTTCAATGCAACATGGTTATATGTCCAGGTGCAAAGGTACCCCTTTTGTATGCTTTGCTCTCCTTAATGATGTTTTTGATGTGGTCTCTGTAGTAAACTGTATTGGTACCTTGACTGCATATGTGTAAGCTCAAAGTTTAAACACATTCAATTACATTAAAAAAAGTGTAAATGTACTTTGTACTCATTACCAAAATAACTTGTGTTCTGTGTGTATTTAATTTTTTATTCATCATATATTATCTGTTTTACAGGATTGTCAAAATGGGTACGACAATTAGTGCAGCATCACCCAACTTTTAATAATGCGCTTCAGTCTTTGGATGAGTTTTGTAAGAATCAGCAGCAGAGGGTACAAGTACCAAGTGTGGTCAGCAATAACGAATCTACTCAGGGGCCACCTGTCTTTTCTAGGGATACCTCTCAAAATTCTTCATTGTTAGAAATCACTGTTCATCCATCCGAGAGTCTTTTAGAAGATACACAAGAAAGAATATCTATAAAGAGTCCTGTAACCCAGCCACGTGTAATCACAATTTTATCAAGTTCAGACCAGTCAGGATCTGATGAAGACACCAGACCAAAAAATAAAGGTATGCATAAATAATGTTTTGTCAACAGGGTATTGCCTGTAGATAAGAAAAGGGAATGCAGGAGTACACTTGTTTGATGTTGTATACTTGCAATATGCCATCATACTAAATAGGTGTTTCCACTGACCGCAAGAAAAATGTCCAAGATAAGAGCTTTTGCTCAGGGTTGTTTTCTATCCCGGAGAAATTGCACTGTGTAGGGAATAATTAATAGTATGTCAGCATTGAAATAAGTATTTTTATTTTAGGTTTTTCACTGTCACATGTTAAATTGTTTGTATTAAATGTAACCGTCAGGAAATGAAATACTTGTATGAAATAGTTTTAACATATTTTTGTTTAATAAAAGATGAATAATTAGAACATCATAATTGGACAAAGGATGATAATATCATGGGAAGTGGCATCTTTTGTGTCACAACCTACAGATTTTCTAGTGTATCATAACAGATGAGACCTGTTGGTTGGTGATAATCGGCTACATTTCCACCAGACTTTTGCTATTCAAGAGCTAAAGAACTTGGAGCATATTCTCCCTCATCACATGGTTAGCAGTCATAGTTTATGATGGATAAAGCTGCCTAATTTTTATCAAGATGATTCAGGATCCACACATGACCAACTCTTACTCTTTCCATTATCATCGTCCTGCTGTCATGGTATAATAGACAGGTTATGTCGTTCTGACAAACATCCACTGTGTCTGCTTCTGAGCTTTCCATGAACACCATCATCATCATCATCACTGCAGAAAGTGCAGTATCGGTCAGAAGCTATGACCCTTTGCAATCACATCGCTGCCCATCTCATCAGATGTGTACCTTTAGAGCAGTACAGTTCAACCCTGTTTTTGTGAACATAGTGATGTATGCTTAGGGTTATAAATACATGTCTGCAGTTTTCTTAAACTTGTTTTTATTAACAGGTGATCTTGAAGCATTCAGAGAGCAGAGATACCAAAATACAAACACTAAAAGGGGCAGAATGAATCGCACCATAAAACAAGTAACCGAGAAATCTGAAAAGCAAAAATTGAACATCACAAAACAAAAGTCCTCTTTCTACTCTTTCTTCATCAAGAGTCCTCTCACATCAACTCCACTACCTGCTTCTTCAGGAAGAATCACCTTCCCACATACTAATCTGGAAAACACGAACGCTGGTGACAGTGGAGTTCTTATGGAAAGATGTCCAACGGCAATAGATGAAGCCATTTTTGGCAGATCTGGAATACCAGATGTTGGCAATAATGTACAACGTGATGAAAATTTGTGCAACGCTGTTCCACTTTTCTGCGACAACACAAATAATGTTGTTACCGTGACTGAAAATAATGAAATCTCTGTTTCTGAGATACCTGAAAATGAGGAAGATGACACCATCCATTATACTCCTGAACTATTTGATAATGACGTTCAACAGCGCAGTCCTGATCCAGAGAGACAAGAGAATTGGATGCTATTTCAATTTGATGGTGATTGCACGGAGGAAATCACACGTGAAAAAGCGGATAAGGCTGATGCCAAGTTTGCTTTCACCAATGTAACACCAGAAAATGACATTAGCACATGCAATTTTAACACATTTGTGAAAAATGAGGGCATGGTGCACAGTGAATGTGTTTCCAATAGTGCAGAAAGATATCCTGGGAAATGTGCAAGAATAGAGAACTCTCAGCAGGTGCAGGGAATGGAGAGAAAAAAGAATAGACTTTCTAGATCCAGGAATAAAGGGTTGTCTTCCTCTGTAGTAGATTGATTGCATTGTAATAAAATTGAAGATATAATTGCTAGGAACGTATACAATTAAATACATTTTCTATCTTTTAATATCCTACAAGCATCATATGGATTGATTTGTTGTATATCATTGGGCTGAACAATTCCAGCCTGGAAGCCACATCACATACAAATCTCTGGCAGCACCTAATGTGGGTTACATTTACATTGGGTGTCCCCTTTGGCTCCTTAAAATGAAAATGTAGCTACTTGTTTTTTCTGAGCCCAGTTTCTACATTATTAGATCTAACCTAACCATATATAGCTCTATCCACATGGTTGTTGTTTTACCAGCACTGAAACAAGAAATATCTGAAGTTCATAAATTTCCAATTAATGATTGCACAATATTAAAGTGTCATTTGGGTATAATATAAACAACCTGTTTTGATTATTGGCAGTAGTCTTCAAAGCTTCATATTTGCCCATCAAATAAACTGAAACCAGATTGGATATTAAATCAACTCAAAAATGCACCACATAAAATGGCTCTATAAACATAAAAAAGGGTAGGGTAATGAACCCAAATGTTTTGTTTTTAGCTTTTTTTCTGATAATGTTATATTCTTGGTTGAATAAAAATGTGACATCATTTATAGGAATTACTGTAGAATATATTATAACTTGAACTTCTGGTCTTTCTTACCATGTTAATGATAGAAGTATTCCATCAATACTAGCAAGCCTTCAATTTAACTAGAGTCTCAACAATCTTTCTAGATGTAAGTACAATGTTCTCGCTTATATACTGGACAGAAAAGGTGTTTTAGCGAGGGTGGAGCTACAAAGGGCATGATATATGAAAATACATATTTTGGTAGTTTTCATAGTAAAATAATGGACATAAAACTGCTTACTGAACTGTGAACATTTGGGAACCCAATTGTTGACCAACCTCTTTATACAGGCAATAACATAGCATTGTAATATGTATGTTATAAAAGTCTGGTCAATGAGAGCTGTAAAATATTTATTAATAACTCAGAACTACATGATCACAATATTTTTTTATGTTTATTTACATATGTCTATTGGTTATTTTTTTCCTATAAAAATAAGAAATGAAGAAATCATCAACATTTATGTAAATTTGTAATGTTATAGTCTCAACAACCAAATATATACTTTTCCATTTTGTCTAATCACATTAAAAAATATACCTCTTAAAGAAAACAATGTGTTAAATCATTGTTTGGGTTGGTTTCAGATACATAAAGTTTTCTATTATTATTATTATCATGATGTGAGTTCTTGTCTCTAGTTATTTCCACCTGCTGTTTTTGGTTATTTGTGGTCAACTTAATAGTTTTATTGGTGAATTACTGAACCTTTGCTTTTACTTATTTAGGTGGTTTTCATCTTGGTTTGGATTGCAGAATTTTGCAGTGTATTAGAGAGTAAAACAATATTTACTTTTTCGGTACTAAAAAAAAATAGCAGTACCTGCTGACCCACATAGGTTATTTGGTTTCTTTGAAGTCCACACCATTATTATTTTCTACACAATTTATTTTCGTGTCGCTGTCAACTACTGTCCCCCTGGACCTGTCTCCCATTTCATCAATAATTTTTCTGCCTGCCTTGGTGACTTCAATAATACCATTGATAATCCCACAGATTCTGCTAATAAAGTTCTTCCTCTACTCCTTTTGGACTCTCTCTCTCTTGTCCCACTTCTGTGCCGTCTCCGACTTTTCCAGTTCACCTTTCCAGCTCTCCGACTACTCCCTTCATCCTCCAACACCACTTCTATCATCAGAATCCATGCTCGCCAAACATATGCCCTTGAGCCTGTCTACCTTTCTCCTCGCTTGAAACACCGCTCTCTTCAAGAACTGCCCTGGCTTGCCCCAATCAGGCTGTGTCTCCCTTTACAACCGCATTCTCATCTGTGCCTTAGACTTTTTTGTGCCTGCCTTCAGCAACTCAACTGGGGCAATCCAAGCAGATCTGTTGTCTGTAAAAATGCTCTTGCGCCGTCATTAGCTGCTGGAAATTTCGTGATCATGCCAACCACCTCCAACCACCTTTTTCCACAGTCTTCCAAACACTGTCCCCTCTTTGCCTCTTCAACACCCTCCTCTACTCTCCCCATCTTTCTCTCGCTCCTCTGCCCTCTCCCCCTTCTTCTCGCTCCTCTGCTCTCTCCCCCTTCCTCTCGCTCATCTACCCTCCTCTTTCTTTGCCCTAGACTCTGCCACCCATTTCACCTCCAAAATCGACACTATATGTCAAGAAATGTCTTCCTGACTGGCCCCTCTAGTGAACTTGCTAGGTGCTCTTTCCCTCATACAATATATGGCTGATTGCTGCATCTCCAAAAATGTACTGCCACAATTATATATTATTATTATTATTGGAATAGGTCAATTATCTTTTTAACTCATGGTATCCAGTTCTCTCAAGAATTTACACATTTTTTGGCAATTTATGGTTCAAAATAAAAAGCATAAATGAATGTGATCTTAAACAGTGATTCTGTTAGTACTGGAGGAAACCAGATTGAAAATATTTCACAGAATGTGAAAGATCCCATCCTAGGTAAACATTAACAGAGATTATTTTTTCAGACCATATGTCCAGAGAATATTTCCTCCATCATAGAGAAACGGATTAATCATAGGAACAGCAGAGCAGGTACGATCTCTTCCTGTTAGGCCAGCCAATAGTAATAAATCAGACATCAGAACATACTTTTCCACCCTATGAAAATATAGTTTTCATCCAAATAAAAGTTTTAGAAAGGACCATTTCCTGGAAAAACTAGAATGACCTAAAAATGATTACTATGTTTATATAATGAAAGTGATATTATATTGTTCAGTTATTATTTTAGCAATTTACTGTAAAGTAATTTACACTGTAGCCATACATGCTAAGAAGTCCTTTAGTACATGTGTTGCACAATATTGATAATGTAAAGTACTTTTCGTTATCTCTCTAATAATTAATAAATGATAGCGTGTTGTGTATAAGGGATATACAATTTTATTGTGTATTTCTATATGCATTGTATATATATTTTTAGTGTATAAGGGGGATGATTTGGCTGTTGTAGGAGGGATTAGTCTATGATATTTCAGGTTAAGTGAATTTGCTATTAGAAGTGATGAATAGAATGCGAAGGTTCATTATTTGATGGGCTTAATGGTTGTGTGTGGAAAAAACAGAAGATATAGGAATTATTTTACTATCAAACAAGATTAAGTAAATGTTTGGGTGGATGAGCAGAAGTTTTGGTTAGTTTTAGTGATAGATGTAGATAAACTAGTTTTAAATAAACTGCTTTCTCTTTACCCAGTAGCCAAGTGTTATTTTATTTGCTAGTGAGACATCAAGATGTCCTGCTTTTCTTGTGTTATACTAATAAAAGTTGTTCCAGAGTGATTCAGATTACTAAGCTTTACAGAGAAGGGACAGCTACTGACTGAGGCATTACAATATCATTTTTGTTTACATTTATTTCTGAAATGTACTGTAAAGTAACATACTCTAGATATACAAGTAGCTGACATTTGTTGGGTGTATAACCTAGAATCGTTGCACCAAGTTAAATCACCTGTGTAGCTCAAAACCTTTCATTTGTTTAAAATGTTCAGATATTCCAGGTTCCACTTGATCTCTTCCCTGTAATTGAATGCCAGGCCAGGATAACTTTACAGAGATGCGTTATGTTGGGTTCTTTAAGAATACATTTGCTCCACAAACAGGTGTCTCATGCTGAATGCAACAGTGTAAAGTTTCATACATATGTGTCATGTCGGTGTGTAACTCCCTTCCCATATAAATAGCTGTCTTCTATCTCTTATGAAAGGGGAACATGTCCTGGTTAAACTTCATTTTTCCTGGATGTACTAGTGACATTCCCAGCACTGACTAGATGAACTGATGACACAATGACACATAAAATAATGAATACACCAGGGCATCATTGATTGCATTCAAATTGTAGTGTTCTTCAACCTATCCTGTTGTATGTGATTTCAATGATTTTCTTGATTAACCAAATGATTTGATCAGAATGCCAACTCATAAGAAATATCACTAGAAGAGATGAGCCTCTGATCTCCATGCTCCAGCCATAGCTAAAGGAAATTACATTATAGGTACATATTAGGAATATATACAGTCATGGCCAAAAGTTTTGAGAATGACACAAATATTATTTTTCACAAAGTCTGTTGCCTTAGTTTTTATGATGGCAATTTACATATACTCCAGAATGTCAGAATGTCATGAAGAGTAATCAGATGAATTGCAATTAATTTCAAAGTCCCTCTTTGCCATGACAAAGAACTTTATCCCACAAACAACATTTCCAATGCATTTTAGCCCTGCAACAAAAGCACCAGCTGCCATCAGGTCAGTGATTCTCTCGTTAACACAGGTGAGAGTGTTGATGAGAACAAGGCTAGAGACCACTATAACAGACGAAGCTTTAAAAGGAGGGTGGTGCTTGAAATCATTGTTCTTCCTCTGTTAACCATGGTTAACTGCGATGATGATGATGAAGGAAACACTTGCAGTCATCATAGCTTTTCACAAAAAGGGCTTCACAGGCAAAGATATTGCTGCTAGTAAGATTGCACCTAAATCAACCATTTTATCAGATCATCAAGAACTTCAGGGAGAGAGGTTCAATAGTTGTGAAGAAGGCTTCAGGGCACCCAAGAATGTCCAGCAAAGTTGAATCAGCTGCTGGATCGGGCTACCACCAGTGCAGAGCTTACTCAGGAATGGCAGCAGGCAGGTGTGAGTGCATCTGCACGCACAGTGAGGCGAAGACTTTTGGAGGATAGCCTGGTGTCAAGAAGGCCAGCAAAGAAGCCACTATTCTCCAGGAAAAATATCGGGGACAGACTGATATTTTGCAAAATGTTCAGGGATTGGACTGCTGAGGACTGGGGTAAAGTCATTTTCTCTGATGAATCCCCTTTCAGATTGTTTGGAACATCTGGAAAAACGCTTGTCCGGAGAAGGAAAGGTGAGCGCTACCATCAGTCCTGTGTCATGCCAACAGTAAAGCATCCTGAGACCATTCATGTATGGGGTTGCTTCTCAGCCAATTGACTGGGTTCACTCACAATTTTGCCTAAGAACACAGCCATGAATAAAGAATGGTACCAAAACATCCTCCAAGAGCAACTTCTCCCAACCATCGATGAACAATGCCTTTTCCAGCATGATGGAGCACCTTGACATAAGGCAAAAGTGATAAGTGGCTCGGGGATCAAAACATCAAAATTTTGGGTCCGTGGCCAGGAAACTTCCCAGTCCTTAATCCCATTCAGAACTTGTGATCAATCCTTAAGATGCAGGTGGACAAACAAAAACCCACAAACTCCAAGCATTGATTAGGCGAGAATGGGCGGCCATCAGTCAGTATGTGGCCCAGATTTTGATCAACAGCATGCCAGGGCGAATTGCAGAGGTCTTCAAAAAGAAGGTGTAACTATTCACCAGAGGTGCTGCTATTGTGCCTTGTTTGTATCAGGGATTAACCTGCCCTGTAATTATTCCTTGCACCTGGGTGTGTCCCTTCTTAAACCTGTCATTCCCAGCATACACTGCTGGTTATTGTTGTCACATCCTGATGTTATACTCTGTGGTCTTTTCCTCCTGTTGTGCTCCTGGATTTATGCTGCTGGAGATCTAGCTCAACATACATTTTGCTGACCTGTTTCTTATGTGAACCTGGGACTTACCTGTGCATTTCCCTGTACATGCTGCCTGGAATCTTTCCTCACCTCCCATTAACCTGCAACTGCTGTACATCTGGTAATTTCTGCAAGCTCATTATTTCATCATCTGTTTATACTTTCCAGCAATAAACATTGTTTGTTTTTTCACCTTATCCCTGGCTCCTTAGCTGTATTTCTACATTGATTTGTGACAGAAGGGTCAACGCTGCAAATATTGTCTGTTTGCATAAACTTAATGTAATTGTTAATAAAAGCCTTTGACACTTATGAAATGCTTGTAATTTTACTTCAGTATACCATAGCAACTTTTGACAAAAAGGTCTAAAAGCACTGAAGCAACAATTTTGTGAAAACCAATACTTGTGTCATTATCAAAACTTTTGACCATGACTGTACTGTTGACTTACAGGATGATGAAAATATTGGCCAACATAAATGGAGCAGATGCACTGCTAATATTGTTTATTTCCTTTATTTAGACTATAAACTGCACAGCTACGGCTAATATAATATATTTTCAATAAAGTAGCAACATAATCATAAGGATATAGAAAAAACTGCATCAACCATTATCTAAATAAATATCTGAAAAATCATACAATAATATCTCATAATAACTGAGTTTTTATAATAATGCACTTAGAATGAGATGCAGCGTCACCTACAAGCTCTCACTGTATAGTTTAATAACTTACAGCATGGTCTTGTCAGACTGTACAGCATGACTGTGGTAAAATATTCAGAGGGAAATGTGAATTATTTAGATGGTAAAAATACACAATTCCCATATTAGTCTCTTAATCAAGGTTATACACTTTCATCTTTTGCAATCTGGTTTCTCTTCATCTGGTCACTGTTAAAGGAATATAGTCACTTTTAAACGAATTGACATTTATTCATAATTTAAACAGAGAATGCGATTATTATTTGAAGATCATTCAGAGAAAGATTTATTTTGTTATACAGTATCTAGTATATATATTTTAATGTAGAATTATAGAACACATTTTTCAGACACAATCTCCCTATGCAGATGAATTTACAACCTAATTGTTGGTGTCTATAAGGGAGAAACTGGGATTACAACCAAGGTCTCCAACATGGCTTGTGGCATAAATGTTTTCACTCACTGCTCATCCCCAGAGCTACTGCTGCTTTATATGGATAACAGTTTCTAGTATCTTACTCGTGGGAACTTAGTCAGCTCGCTGACATTTTATACGTCGGTTCTTACAAATCTGCTTGGTAACTGCTTGAGGTGTAAATGTAATGTTTTCAGACTAATTCCAAGAATAGTTCAGTCTAGTGATATGTAGAGCAGGTTTTGGGATTCTGTCTAGTCCTTTGCTACCAGAAGCCATCCTTTTCTTGTGCTACTCATTGTCAAGTGCTTTAGAAACCATAAGAATTATCCATGCAAATAAGTGTCTTTTTATCTTTGGTATTCCCAGAGAGAATTTAGTTTGTACAGCTAATGTCTGGCGTCTCGGTAAAGTAACTGAGCTTGAGAGGTGTTGATTGTTGATGCACCAGGTGCATAATGTATTACTGTGTGATAAGCTGTTTCTTATCTCTATAATTAAACATTTCAAAAACATTCTTACTTTGCGTTTTTAAACAACATGAACAAACAAAAAATACTTGCAGTATGTTATCTATACACAGGAAGTTCCGGAGAAGTAAGCAATTTGTGTTTCGTCCAATAAGAAGGGTGAAAATTAAACTGCCCAGTATATGATAAACAGCCCCCTCATTACTTTGCACCTCTCCCTGACAGAGACATATCAATCTAATGATAGTGCTAACTACCATGCAGTTCTGTCTACATCTGACCACCATTTGTACATCACAAGCCTACATCAATAGATTAGGACTGAATAGCACAAAGTGCTTTTTAAACCACTGATGGTCCGCTGACACGCTGGTGGGAGTAGGCGTAGGACTGCATACATTTCAATCCACTCCTGATAAGGTGTATGCAGCAAAAATGCTACATACACTATGCTAAAAGTATATCTACCAAACACTTGGTGTAATAGGGGTTACATTTTATTTAAAAGAAGGAAAAAAAGACCCTTGAGTTTTATTTCACACATTGAACAAAATAGAAAAGTCTGCAAAGGTGTCCATACGTTTACCTGAATGACTGCAGCAGTAATTAGAAGCCAGACAATTTCAGCCAAAACAATATACACAATGACATCGGAGCTTGATGCAAATTAAAATGTGCATTTTAAAATGTCACTATTTTATCTTTGTGTAGAGTGTCATTCTAATATTAGTATTTATTAGGTTGATTAATACAAATGTGCCTGTAATTTATATTTGAGCCACATTGTTCACTCCTAATGCACTGCATTCAAACAAGACACACTTTTATTTATTGTGTCTATTATATATTTACAGACAAAATGTGTCATTGCTACTGTCAGCCTGTCATTGTACCAATAAATACCCCCATTTTCGCTGGCTAACGTTCATAGAATCTGATACAATAGAGTGTATGCAGCTGCTAGCCACAAGAAGGATGTGCTTCTGGTCCTTGAAATTAATTGTGTCGGCCCCAAATCCTTTTGGGGGCTATCACTGTGCTTATTTGGTAGTTTAGGCACTGGGTGTGCCCAGTACAAGAGTTCCCATATATTTAAACCCTATTTTATTTTTTGCTCTATATTTTTATTCGTTTAAAATAATACTAGACTAGAAGTTGTTTAAGTTGCTAGAACTCATAATGGGTATGTTGTTTTTTTAAAGTCAGTTATTGTAATAATTATATTTGTATTTAAACTACACAGAAAAGTAACTTCAGCTACAGTTATCCTTGCACTCTTGAGTATTTCAGATGTTAAAAGGTTGTATGCAGCTTTCCTACAGCTGAAGTTCTTCCCGTGTGAAACCATGTTCCCTTTACTAGCTGTGTGTCACTATGGGGGCTACAGAAAGCCACTTTATCTGGCTGGAAAAGCAGAGTGTTCTAAACCGCCTGTGGGACTTTATCCGTAGCACTGCTCAGAGAGGATGAGTCATACGCTGGATGGACAAAATGATGAGATTGTTTTGCTGTTTGGGACAATGTATAGACACGTTGCTTCATTCACTATGCTGAAATAAGGAATCAATGTAATATACACACATTGAAACAACCCTGTCCTCCCTCCCCCATTGTAATGAAGTAGAACTAAGTGGATAAGAAGGTCTACAAATAATTTAGTATGTTTAGGTTTTCTTTAAATAAGGGTCTGTGTTTGTTTTGCATTCAAAATATTGACATCCTTTTATTTAAGAAAAGCTGATTTTTAACACCTTGGTATGCAATGCTGACAAGTATTTTCTGCTTACACCATAACTATTTACAACCTTTCAAGCACCTTTCTGTGCTAGGCTCCTGGCTTCCCCTTTCCCCATGCTGTGAATGTACTGTTGAAAGATATTCCTTTCTATACATCTGACGGCGGGCCTCTAAGTGATTATTTGCTCCGCCATTTCTCTTGTGAGGGATACACATGAATGATTTCTATTGTTACTGTGTAGCTTTAGTTACAGATATTTTCTCCTAGACATTTCCTACGTTATTTCAGGGGGGAAAAATATAGAACCTTCAGGCCAATACATTTTGCATTCATTAAAAAATGTGATTTTAAGAAGCCGTGCACAATGTATCCTATGGTGTCACAGTATAATATACTAGTAGTATACTAGTAGTACACAATGTGTGCGTTACCCAGGTTTGATTGTATTATAGCCCTGGTAGTAGTATCCCATCTCTTTTACTAGAGCCACCTCTAGCCTCACCTATACTACTCACGCTGGTATACCCTTGCAACTGGCTCAGTCTCCACCCGCAGCCACTCTCACTTCTTGTGTCCAGACTCTATGCTTTTCCCACTAGATTGTAAGCTATCTCATGAGCATTGCCCTCCCAATCCCCATTTTCACATCTGCATTTAATTTGTCTACCTTGTATGCCCATGCTTTGTTTGCAGTGTTTTCTCCATAGTCCTGTGCTTTAGATCACTGTGGCGTCTGACAAATCAACAACAATAATATTAATGTTTGGTCTTTAACTTCAAATGCACATAGTCCTCCTGACTCATCCATATAACTTTTGTTTACACAGACCTAATCTCTACTACTGCTGGTTTTTCTGACCTCTCTCTAACTAACTTTACAACAAATTACTGCATTTATTCTCCACCCTTATTATTTACTCCACCCAGCTAATCCACTTCCAAATAACTCATTACAGGATCTAATTTATTAAAACATGCTATATTCCACACTCATCCCTTTGCCCATGCCCCACTTTTTTTACCCCTGTGGCAGATAATGAAGTTGCTGCTCATTGATACACTTGACAACCAGTCTCTTTGTCCCAGTTCCAATAGAGAGCCGCCTCCTGCTAAACTACATGGCCAGACGCATGTGGACACCCCTTCCAATTAGTGTGTTTGGCCATTTCAGTCACACCCATTTCTAACAAAAGCACAGAATCAAGCATATAGCCATGAAATCTCCAAACTCAAGCATTAGCAGTAGAATGGGACATAACAAGTGTGAAGTCTAACAAAAGATGTTAGGTGCAATCAAATAGAGATGTACCAAATCCAAACCTAGAGCAGGTGGATCCTAAGTTATTAAATCTTGTGTTTATTTTTACCTTTTGAAAGCATGTATGCATTTATGTCCTGAACAACAGTAAAATTGCAAAGACTAGGTTCAATTTCATATGTTAGACCCACTCATGTGCCGCCTAGTAGACCAGTATCCAGGCTTATAACTTCTCTACACAGTTTTAACGTATTTGAAATAATCACTCCATGTAGTTTTAGCCATTACTGTACCACTGTTGTTCGGTAGTACATAGAATTCTGAACCCTATCCGATATTATTAAACACTTAAAAGGTTGGCATACAATAAATGCTTCATCACAGCCCTGAGGTATCTGCTGATATCTCGGGGGTGGTAGGTGGGCCTCATTTACAACAATATAATGATCACATACCTGTGAGTGGGTTGTCACAGGCTTGCATTGTGACCACATTTTTAAAGAAGAAAATCATATTCACATTTGTATATTATTGTATAGATATGTGTATTTGCTATGCTATATACTTTTTATTTAATCAGTTTAAGGTTACGTTTCTAATACTTATGTTATTTGGGTGCAAGGTCCACCTCACAAAGGTGCTAAAATGTGTGGATAATATAAACATATAAAAGGATACAAGGTCTGAGGTATCTTTAACATAAAAAATGTTATTCTTCTTTGTGGTGACATGGGTCATTGAAAGTATTTGGTTGGAGTGCTTTTCTAGTAGAACATGTGATTTTTGCATTATATAAAGGATTATAACTACTTAGTTAACAGACTACTCACTGTGGCTGCCAAGACTTTGACACTGTACAGTAAGAAACACCACACAGCAAGATGATGTAAAGACTTGTATGATTAGCTGCTCTTAGATTTGCAATTAGAGCTGTTAATTACTGCTCAGTGCAACACTTTCAAAGACGCCATTCTGTAGCATGTGTGAAAGAGCAAATAAAACATGTAAGCTTTCAGTTCTTTTTTGGATTGAGATACACGTTCACTGAGTGCATCACAAACCAGTCAAGAAGATGCATTAGTTCACAAACTTTTTCCCTCCTGAAGTACAAAATAAGAGAATACAGTATTAAAAAGAGCAGCTTTTGTTATAGCCTCACCCACCCGCCCCATGGCTCTTCTGGTACTAGCAGATCATCCAGGTTGTGCATTACTCCATGTAAAATAGAGCGTGTGCAAATTTTAAAGTATCACATGTTTATGTAGCCCAGAGGACAGCCCTCAACTATTTTGCACTTTAAACTTTGTACATATGCATATACTTACTACTTATCTATTTATCTTTTACCTGCTCAGAGCATTTATTATTGTTGCTTGTCTTTGCAGAATAAATCACAGATAGGGGTATTTTGAAGGCTTTGTCTTCAAACGGCACTTTTATTAAAGACAAAACCTGATGGGTCTTTATGGGCTATGGACTAACACAAAAATTGGAGCAGTGTGCACCTTAGGGGCCAATTTAATTAGATACAGGGTTCCTTAGTAACCTTGCAGCTATGTTTCAATACACATTACTGGCAATATATGGTAATGAAAACTTCACTGGATGAGGTCTGAGCAAAATGAGTAAAGACCATTCCCTACAAAACCATGTGGTATATAGGCAACATTGCAGCTAGTTAAATCAGGCCTGTAGGGGGAGCTTTACTAACCAGCTGTTTTAAAACCGCAACTGATAGCTGCAAGACACAGGATTTACTATCCAGCTGTTTAAAGGGTAAAAGCTCTAGCTGTCATTGATGTGTAACGGACAGAAAAACGGTTGTTGTGAAAGGCGAGATAACGCAAAGGGTCTGCTATTTGAGCTGTCTGACTATAACATAGGAGGCACAATACACTTTTGATCACTAACAGGGCAACCTTGTTGTTCAATGATGTGGGCACCCTTTTAGCGAATACTTGTGGCACTACAAGTGACAGCATACACATCGAAGCAGGTGCTCAAATAGTTTTCCCCCATAGTATAATTATAAAATAAAATTGCCCCGTCAATGTAATGTTAAAATAATATTGTTCTCTTAATGCAATTTGATCTATCTCACAGCCACCTTGTTTTTCTGGAGGTTTGTCAAGCTGCAACTTGATAAATGTCATGCATTGTATTCTTACTATTTAATAAAAATAAAAATAAGGATGGCTATGTCTAATGTGGTGACTTGAAAACTAGCGATTTGGACTTTAGTAAATATGACAGTTTGAAAAAGTGCCAAAAATTTGCAGAGAAATCTTAATCACCGTGCAAACATACTCTGAAAGTTTTATGACCTAGCTCTATGAGATGGTTACACGCAATACAGAAGCCCCACCGAGCTACACACTGCAGAACAAAGCCAGACACTGAATAAAGGAACAGTACCTTGAAAGTGCCCAATCCAGATGGATGGCCACAAGTGATGAAGTCTATGTTGATGGCTCTGAAGCAGATATGTGCATGTTCCTCTAGTAAAACCTAAAATAGTTGAGAGACCACACTGATCATATCGAAACTATCATGAAAGAATTTGTTTCATCATACAGGTATTTGATAGCTGCTCATGATGGTTTACAGACTGATGTTTCATCCCTGAGGGAAAAACTCAGGCCTAGAAGACTGGCCATACCATAAATCACTTAGGGCTAGATTTACTAAGCTGCGGGTTTAAAAATGTGGTGATGTTGCCTATAGCAACCAATCAGATTCTAGCTGTCATTTTGTAGAAAGTACTAAATAAATGAAAGCTAGAATCTGATTCGTTGCTATAAGCAACATCCACACTTTTTCAAACCCGCAGCTTAGTAAATCTAGCCCTTAGGCTTCATAGAATCCCAGATACAGAGTTAGAAGCATGCACCATGGCCCTATTCAGAAGCTACATTTCCCAAATGACAGAGTATAAGCTGATTATTAATACACAGTTTGCCAAGAGCTAATCACCTTACAGAAATAACCCTTGAGAATCTAATTCTTCAACATAAGCGATAGGATCTTTTAACGGACAAAATTGTTCTCACTACAGCCCTTGGGAAGGGTGGAGTGGATGTGGGTTCCTAGTTAAATTCCTGGTTCAATGTAACAGTTTTTCAACCATTATTCTCACACCAGAAGCAGGCCACCAGGCCCTAAGAGACTGGCACATACAAACGGCACTAGAACCCAGCCGAACCCGTCCACCTCAGCAGACCAACACTGGGGTGAAATGACTATTGGAAAAGTGGATTCTAATCACTAATAGCATCCTAGAATCATGTTGTACATTAGCCTTTTTAAGAGACCCCATTTAACACAATCTCAAGGCTTGCTGGACCCCAGCTGTTATTTCCGTCTCATTTGAAGTTGGTGTCATACTAGTGAGTTACATTTGTTGAAATAATTAATATTGCTTTGAATGTTTGTTTTTATCTTCTAATGCTTGTTGGCCTCACTCTAGTGTGTTAACATTAACTGGTTCTCATGCCACTCACATTTTATTACCCACACCTCCTTGTGGCAAAACTGCTAGGCTTCTTATGAGGTGTATTTCTGGTTTCCCTTAGATATTATTTTCCCTTGTTCAATCCCATCCCCCAACCATCTACAGTTCTTGAATTTATAAAGCGCTACGAAATTTGCTGGCACTATATAAATAAATAATGATGATGGTGATGCATATGTACATATTGTGATATCTAATAAACTGCACCTGATGGGTTATTAGGGCACGGCTGGGAAGTCCCACATACTACCTAAGGTTCCAAAAATTAGCATTCATTAACATCTATAGTAGAGTCCTCCTTCTTCATGGACAGAGTTTGCTTTCCTGACAATAAATGTGTGGGTGATTGAACCCCCCCAAACAAATGTTGTTTGGCTTTACATTCCTTCAACCTAGCCCAAATATATGCATCCAACACTGAATACATTTATCTTTCTTTTGGGAATTGTGCTGATATCTAGAACCAGACAAGGCTCCTTGATTACATTGGGGTACTTTAATCAGATAATTTTATGGGGTGAGTTTAGCCTTCCTCTCATCATTGATGCTTGTACCCTATGTGCACATGGAGCTGACACCACTCTTGTAGCATATGCTTTAAGAGTTTCTGGTACCTTTCTTACATTCCTCTTGTATTCCTGTACAATGACTTATTTAATCAATCTTGCAAGAGTCTGTCAGAATGACAAAGAGCTGTCTGACTTTCTTACTACTTTTGTTCTATATAGACAGAGATTGCTCTACTATCTTCTAACATCTCTTTGTTATTAACTGGTTGGGGACAGAGAGATAGAAGTATAACCTCCTGATTGATATAGACAGTAGAAACTACTTTAGGTAGGAAAACAAGCTTATTTCTCAGTAGTACCTTGCCCATATAGCTGTTCAGTAAGGGTTCCTTACACCATAAGGCATGTAATTTCACAATTCTATGAGCAGAAGTAATTGCCACAAGGAAAACTACATTGAGTGTAAGCCACCTAGGGGACATTTAATGTACAGGCTCAGACAATCATCAAATGCTAGTTTGGTATCCAGAAAAACACGAAATGCAGACACCTAAACTTTCAGGTTTGAAATAGCAAAGCTTTTATTAAGGCCATCAGAAATAAAGTCAAAAATGTGTGTTCTACTTTTTCTTTCTTGATCTACCGTAGGGCACTGCAATGAGAGTGAAAGGTGGTAACACATATCCCAATACAAAATATAATGTGGTTAAGTCCGCGTTGATTATAAACAGCAGCCCCCTATTAACCTACATACATTCCATCCAAGTATGTTAAAACATAGACCACACACAATTGGGATAATAGGTACGGCGCCAACTATGGAGATTATCATTAAATGCTCTTATGACAGATAAATGGATCTCAACACATAATTATAGTAGATAGTCCATAAGTCCCAAAAGAGATGTTTTCCTTTAGGACTGATTAAAGAAAATGTTGAATTGGGTTTCCACAGTACATAAAGTGGTATGTCCTTGCCCTCTTCCAAATACTCAGAGGACTATATCAAAGGATTTCTCTCTCACAAGATTTCATATACATAGAAGAGATCATGAGAGAAAACGCATCTTAGGATAATCTAAAAAAAATACAGGAACTCCATACACCAAAGGATATCAATGTAAGTGGTTTTATAGTTGATTATAACACCACATGAGTAATAAACACCCACTTAGGGTACACACTTACATAAGGGAGTTTTTCCAGAAGTTGCCAATATATGCATCAGGGATATACTATAACGTCTTTTTGATGTATCACATTATTCCTCTCGGTATAACACCTTATCATGAGTGCCAGACAGAAAAAATAAAGTCATTATCCTAATAAAAACCTTGTATTTAATGACAACCAGTAAAACATTAAAACATAAAAGTTGCTTCTCCTTCACATAAAAAACAAAAAGCGGGACACCACCTCTGGGAGGTTGGACTCTTACCCCGTTCAGAATAAAAACAGGCACGTAGGGATAAACTTTTACACCTTCACAAACGATCAGGAGCCAGCTGAGTAAATCCACACACCGCTGTTATTCAAACCAAGTCCAAACACTCCCAGACGAGTATCTCTTTGTTGGTAACCGCCCCCCCCCCTGCCAACGCATTTCAATTTTGTAAATCTTTATCAAGGCAATGCGGTTACAGTCAAAGTTCCACCCTTTTAAGCTCCTTCCGTCCAATCGGGATGTTCAAATTAACATGTTATTACTATAGAGACCACTCCGGATATGGCATAATAATAGTGACATCGTTGAAGTGTCTAATCAATCAAGTTAAACAGGATAAATATCAGGTTCTATCCCACCTCCGCAGGGATCTCCCTTGCAATGTGGTGTCATCCACAAAGTCCAGGTGAGATTCTTTCAGCTCTCCAGGTTTCGTGTCGTGAAATTCACTTCTGAGGGAGATTTCCCACCATCTCAGGATAATCTTTTCATGTGGGGAGAGGAACACGTTAGTTCTCTCCGGGATCTGCGTTTCCCCCTTTTGCAAAGTAGTTCGCGGAGGGAACACATATCCCAGCTGAAAGTTTCATGGAACTGGCTGTGCATCTATTCCTTCCACCTTGTATAGTTTGTGAGAAAAAAAATCTGAGCTACCTTGGTGTTCTGGGTTGTCCCCATCAGATCTATTTTAAGAGGGCCATACTTCAGTAACTGAAAGACCTTTTGGTGGCAGGTCCACTCTCAGATGGATAGTCTGTCGGCTGAGCTAGTCAGATACTAGTCTTTGCTGCCATGTGAAGAGCAGAGAGAGACAACACATTGTCTTCTACCCATGCCATAACTGTTTATACCCCTGATATCTTAGTCTTTCACCTGATACCTCCTTGGCGGTTTAAGAAAGCAACTACAGTTTGGTCGTGTGAAAATATTCTTAGATGTTTCTGTGCTATCAGAGGCTGTAAGTGCTGGGAAGGCAAATGATGATCCAGAACAAAGAACCTGAGGAAGTGCTGGTGTTGACCTGCAACAGGTATATGAAAAGGCACTTTAGACGCATTTGCACCACTTCTCTTGGCATATTGTATTCCATGCTTTAGCTCCTTCATATCTTTCCCTTTGATTTTGTGTCAAACAGTGGGATGTACCTCTGTGTTCTTTAGAATCATAGTGCCAAATATATCTTCTAAAAGTAGAAAACCTTCAAGTAGAAGTATTGCCAAACTATTCTTGAGTGCGCATCTGCTGACCAAGGATACAGCTCTAGAGCTCTTCTAGCAATCAGCTGAAGCCATAGTTCTAATGGAAAAGACAATGGTATCCAGCGGTGCCTCACAAAGGAATTCAATCCCTTTTGCATAATTTCAATGCTTTTAAGTAAATATTGCCTAGTGATCTTATTCTGGACATCTACATATAGGGTATTGGCCCAAGCACTGAGTGCCCTAGTGTTATGATTATGATGCCTTAGTCAGTATTAGCACAGGCTTACCTAGGGCGCGGAGTCTAACGGCCTTCCGGTCTTCACCAAGAACCACCGCAAGGTAGTGTGGACTTAGCTGCCGAAGAACCGCAGGTCGCGGCCCCCAGATTAGCCTACTGACGTAAGGGAGAAAGTTCTAAGTGATGGCAGGCAGACAAGAAGATAGACAATGCGGTGCAAGTACAGGCACTAACCGTTAATTCCAGGCGTTGTAGGTCTGGAACAGTAACCGGTAGATGCACGGAGCCAATGGGTGCGTGGCAGGATTTGGGTCCAGAGAGACGGCCGGTTCAGTACACTGGTGATATCAGATATACGGTACCAGAGGGAAATCCAGAGAATAGTTGGTAACACAGCCGAGTCGGTACACAGAAGGTATCAGGTATACGGTGCCAGAGGGAGATCCAGAGAATAGTTGGTAACACAGCCGAGTCGGTACACAGAAGGTATCAGGTATACGGTGCCAGAGGGAGATCCAGAGAATAGTTGGTAACACAGCCGAGTCGGTACACAGAAGGTATCAGGTATACGGTGCCAGAGGGAGATCCAGAGAATAGTTGGTAACACAGCCGAGTCGGTACACAGGAGATAGTCCAGTTGCGTAGTGCCAGGGATAAGCCAAAGAATAGTCAGGTCACAGCCAGGTAGGTACACAGGAGTAGGAGGAATAGAGGGATACACAGGGAGCAGGTTCACAGGAGTCAGGACACAGGAACTGTAGCCAGGAACAGGAAACACATTGCTCCGACACAGGCAGCGTGTCAGAGCAGGGGAGATATAGGAGTTTGAATTCCCCGCCCAGGAGTCACATTATCGGCAGCAGGGAGAACCCTGAAGTGCGGCAGCGCTAACAGAAGAAGCGCTGAACAGATCGGACCCCGCTGTCAGATCACGCTGACAGCACAGCGGAACGGAACAAGGTAAGTTCCTAACAGTACCCCCCCCCCCTTCAGGGGTGGCCTCCGGACAACCTATAAGGCTTTTGAGGGAACTTGGTATGGAATTTCTTCAACAAACTCGGAGCATGAAGGTCTCGTGCAGGAATCCAAGAACGCTCTTCAGGACCGTAACCTTTCCAGTCAACCAGGAACTGCAAGGAACCTCTGGAAATCCGAGAATCTAGAATCTCCTTCACCTCAAATTCCTGATCTGGTGCAGAAATAGCAGCAGGAGGTCTTCTTGAAGAGAAGAATTTGTTAATAACAAGTGGTTTGAGAAGGGAAATGTGAAAGACATTGGGAATCCTCAAGGTAGGGGGTAATTTTAATCTAAAGGCCACCGGATTAATGACCTCAATGATCTTGAAGGGACCGATAAATCGGGGAGCGAATTTCCTAGAAGGGACCAACAAGCGAAGATTCTTCGTAGACAACCACACTTTGTCACCAGGAGTAAGTAGTGGAGACGGTCTTCTTCTTTTGTCAAATGCTCTTTTACTGATGGCAGAGGTGTGAAGTAATTTGCGTTTGATAAGATCCCACCTAGACGAGAAGTCCGATAGAAGGGAATCAACTGCAGGAACCCCAGAAGCGGTTAACTCTTTGAAGGGTGGAACTTTAGGATGAAATCCCTGAAGAGCTAAAAAGGGAGAAGTGGAGGTAGAGTCGTGTGAATTATTATTGTGGGCGAATTCTGCCCAAGGTAATAAATCAACCCAATCATCATGTTTAGCTGAAATGAAACATCTGAGGAATTTCTCCAATTCTTGATTCGTCCTTTCAGTGAGACCATTACTTTGCGGATGATATGCAGAAGAGAAATTTAACTTAATTCCACAAAGACGAGAAAAGGCCCTCCAAAATCTTGCCACGAACTGAGTTCCTCGATCAGAAACGATAATATCTGGACAGCCATGTAGGCGGAAAATTTCTTTAATGAAGAGTTGAGCCAGAATAGGAGCAGAAGGGAGACCTTTTAATGCCACAAAATGAGCGGCTCGGGAAAGGCGATCAGTGACCACCCACACTACTGAGAACCCTCTGGAGGAGGGTAAATCTGTGATAAAATCCATGGAGAGATGACTCCAAGGTCGATCCGGAATTGGCAGAGGCTGCAGCAGACCGTATGGAGCTTGACGAGGAACTTTATTTTGAGCACAAGTGGAACACGCCGTCACAAACTGTCGAACGTCCGAACGGATAGCCGGCCACCAATAACTACGGGAGATAAATTCCAAGGTCTTCTTTATACCGGCATGACCAGAAAAAAGGGAGGCATGAGCCCATTTAAGGAGTTTAGTTTGGAGATGTGGAGGAACCAAAGTCTTCCCGTGAGGAATGATCAACCGAGTAGGAGTAGTAGCCAAAATACATTCTGGATCTAGAATAGACCTAACACTCTCTTCTTCGGTATCCATAGAATCAAAGGAACGAGAGAGAGCATCAGCCTTCTTGTTCTTGGACCCTGGTCTGAAGGTAATGATCATATTGAATCGTGAAAAAAATAAAGACCATCTGGCCTGACGGGGATTGAGGCAGGATGCAGTTTGTAAATAAAGCAGGTTCTTGTGATCCGTAAAAATAGTAACAGGAAATCTGGCTCCCTCCAAATGATGTCTCCAAGCCTCCAAGGCCAATTTGATAGCAAGTAGTTCTCTGTCTCCAATGCCGTAGTTTTTTTCGGGGGGTGAGAATTTACGAGAAAAGAAGCCACAGGGAGAAAACTTTCCAGTAGAATTCTTCTGAGACAAAATAGCTCCCACTCCAGCGGAGGATGCGTCAACTTCGAGAAAAAAGGGGAAGGAAGAATCTGGCTGTTGAAGAATAGGTGCCGATATGAAGGCTTCTTTAAGATACTTGAAGGCCTCTACCGCCTCTGGTGGCCAGGTCTTAGCGTTGGCAGATTTCTTGGTCAAGGAAGTGATGGGTGCAATAACAGACGAAAACCCTTTGATAAAGTGGCGGTAACAATTAGAAAACCCAATAAAACGCTGGATGGCCTTAAGTCCAACAGGTTGGGGCCAATCAGAAATCGCCTTTAATTTCTCAGGGTCCATACGTAATCCGGAGCCAGAAACCACGTGACCAAGAAAAGGAAGATGCGTTTTTTCAAAGACACACTTGTCCACATTACAGTACAGATGATGCGACCGAAGGCGTTGAAGAATCAAGGAGACATGATGGCGATGAGTAATAATATCAGGTGAAAAAATAAGAATATCGTCTAGGTAGATGACAACAAATTGATACAGGAAATCCTGAAAAACTTTGTTAATGAAATTTTGAAAAACCGCAGGAGCATTACAAAGTCCAAATGGCATGACAAGATACTCAAAATGCCCATCGTGCGTATTGAACGCCGTCTTCCATTCGTCCCCTTGTTTAATACGGATAAGGTTGTAGGCCCCTTTCAAATCCAGTTTAGAAAAAATTGAAGCTCCCTTGATCCTATCAAAGAGTTCAGAGATCAATGGTAAGGGGTACCTATTCTTTTTCGTTATGGCGTTGAGGCCACGGTAGTCTATGCAAGGACGCAATCCGCCGTCCTTCTTTTTTACGAAAAAGAAACCTGCTCCTGCTGGTGGCGAGGATTTCCGGATAAAACCCCTGTTTAAATTCTCCTTAATATATAGGGACATGGCATCTGATTCGGGTAGAGATAATGGAAATACCCGTCCTCTGGGTGGTATCTTATCCGGCAACAATTCAATGGAGCAATCCCAAGGTCTATGAGGGGGTAACTTGGAAGCCTCCTTTTCACAAAAGACGTCAGAAAACGAATGATATTGAGGAGGAATACCGGAGGATGTTGGAAGACAGGCCATAGCGGGTCGATGAATCCTGGGAAGACATCGGGAATGACACTCTTAACCCCATGCAAGGACTTCCGGTTTCTGCCAATCTAAAGTGGGGGAGTGAAGTCTGAGCCAAGGTAAGCCTAAGATCAACGGGTTGATAGCCTCTGGAATGACTAGGAAGGAGATTTCCTCAGTGTGTAGGGCTCCAATGCGTAGAGAAATGTTGACAGTTCTGTTCTTAATGGATCCTCCAATGATACGACTGCCATCTATAGCTGTAATGGCAATAGGTGGATCTAAGGGTTGCCTAGGCAATGACAACCGCTCTACAATGTCAGCTCGTAAAAAGTTCCCCGCTGCACCGGAGTCAATAAGCGCTGGAAGAGACAATTGTTTATCAGTATATTGCAGAAGAACTTGGATAGAAAAACTAGAATCCATAGGGGAGAGAATGTTCATACCTAACTTAGTCTCTCCGTCATCAGTTAGGTCCGATCGTTTCCCGGCCGCTTCCCACATTGACTCAGGACATGACCGGGTTCCCCGCAATAAAGGCATAAACGATTCTTGAACCGCCTCTCTCTTTCCTCCTGGGATAAACGTGCTCTTCCCAACTGCATAGGCTCTTCCTCCGGTGTAATAGGACTTTGGAAGCGAGGAGCCAAACGGAAAGTAGATCGACGGGAACTCTCTCTCTCCTGAGTGCGTTCACGGAAACGTATATCAATCTGGTTACAGAGAGAGATCAAAGCATCCAGGGTAGTGGGTAACTCTCGGGCCGCTAGCTCGTCCTTAATACGATCGGACAAGCCTTGCCAAAATGTGGCCACTAAAGCTTCATTGTTCCAACGAAGTTCGGCCGCCATAGTGCGAAATTGAAGGGCGTACTGGCCCAGAGTAAGGGTACCCTGGCACAGACGGAGGAGTCCAGAAGCTGCACTGGAGACTCGTCCGGGTTCATCAAAGATGCGTCTGAAGGTTTCCAGGAAAGTGGCACAATTATGGAGGATGGGGTCATCATGTTCCCAGAGAGGAGAAGCCCAGGCAAGCGCTTGACCAGACAATAAGGAAATAATATAAGCGACTTTAGTTTTCTGTGTAGGAAAGTTTCCAGGCAAAAGTTCAAATTGAATAGCACACTGGTTCAAGAAGCCTCGGCATTCCTTGGGATCCCCATTGAACTTGGGTGGGTTAGGTATGCAGAGTTGAGAGGTTGTGGGAGCAGATACAGCCGAACTGCTTGGAGCGGGGGCAGGTTGTGGGGCCGGAGCAGGTGGAGGATTAGGAGCTGCCACCTGAGCTGCTTGGAGCGTATCCAACCTGTTAGACAGAGTCTGCAGAATCTGTAATAACTGTTCTTGATTTTTCCCCTGTTCTTCAACCTGAGCCGCTAAGTTATCCAGTAGTACTCTCGCAGTGGGATTCCCTGTCGCTTCCATCAGTTAGATAAGTGGGTCAGAGCAAACTGTTACGATTATGATGCCTTAGTCAGTATTAGCACAGGCTTACCTAGGGCGCGGAGTCTAACGGCCTTCCGGTCTTCACCAAGAACCACCGCAAGGTAGTGTGGACTTAGCTGCCGAAGAACCGCAGGTCGCGGCCCCCAGATTAGCCTACTGACGTAAGGGAGAAAGTTCTAAGTGATGGCAGGCAGACAAGAAGATAGACAATGCGGTGCAAGTACAGGCACTAACCGTTAATTCCAGGCGTTGTAGGTCTGGAACAGTAACCGGTAGATGCACGGAGCCAATGGGTGCGTGGCAGGATTTGGGTCCAGAGAGACGGCCGGTTCAGTACACTGGTGATATCAGATATACGGTACCAGAGGGAAATCCAGAGAATAGTTGGTAACACAGCCGAGTCGGTACACAGAAGGTATCAGGTATACGGTGCCAGAGGGAGATCCAGAGAATAGTTGGTAACACAGCCGAGTCGGTACACAGAAGGTATCAGGTATACGGTGCCAGAGGGAGATCCAGAGAATAGTTGGTAAAACAGCCGAGTCGGTACACAGAAGGTATCAGGTATACGGTGCCAGAGGGAGATCCAGAGAATAGTTGGTAACACAGCCGAGTCGGTACACAGGAGATAGTCCAGTTGCGTAGTGCCAGGGATAAGCCAAAGAATAGTCAGGTCACAGCCAGGTAGGTACACAGGAGTAGGAGGAATAGAGGGATACACAGGGAGCAGGTTCACAGGAGTCAGGACACAGGAACTGTAGCCGGGAACAGGAAACACATTGCTCTGACACAGGCAGCGTGTCAGAGCAGGGGAGATATAGGAGTTTGAATTCCCCGCCCAGGAGTCACATGATCGGCAGCAGGGAGAACCCGGAAGTGCGGCAGCGCTAACAGAAGAAGCGTTGAACAGATCGGACCCCGCTGTCAGATCACGCTGACAGGGCAGCGGAACGGAACAAGGTAAGTTCCTAACACCTAGAAACTGAAGCAATCGCTACACCTGAGTTTAAAACTGTTCCAGAGAAGAAAAAAATTGAGTTTGTTTCTTTTCATAAAGATTTTCTTATCTATAGGATCTCTCAAATGGCTGCCATCTTCCAAATAAATAATAGTTCTGGCTGAAAGCCTAGCATTTGTTGCATCAGTCTTGCTAACTGAATTCTATTTTGCACCCTTGTTATTCCTGTTACTTGACATTTTATATGTGATCAAGTCCTTTAAGGTTAAATGAATGTTTATCCATTCATTCCCATTCCTTATTGACTAGGGGATAAATTTATCAAGCTGCGAGTTTCTGGTGGGTTTGAAAAGTTGAGATGTTGTCTATAGCAACCAGATTCTAGTTTTCATTTATTTAGTACATTCAACAAAATTATAGCTAAAATCTGATTGGAGATGTTGCCGATAGCAATCACTTTTCAAACCCGCCGGAAACTCGCAACTTCATACATTTACCCTTAAGACTTTTATTAGCTGGTGCACTGGGAAAACTATTCTTCCTCTGACAATCCTCAAAAAAAGTATATTGCAATGAAGAGGGGCTGGTGTGTATGCCCATGGTTCTATAACTATGTGTATGAATATTCACAATATCAAGGTTTAAAAACCTAGGTTAAGCTCCCTGTACTCACTACTAGAGGACCAGTCGTGATCAGCATGGAATCCAACAGAACCCCATACAGGAAGACCAGGGGCTAAATGTATCAAGCTGAGAGTTTTCCGGCGAGTTTGAAAAGTGGAGATGTTGCCTATAGCAACCAATCAGATTCTAGCTGTCATTTTGTAGAATGTATTAAATAAATGACAGCTAGAATCTGATTGATTTTTAAAAACCCGCCGGAAAACTCTCAGCTTGATACATTTACCCCCTGGACTAACATCATCTAAGTCCAAGCTTGTCTGTGACAAGGCTTCTTTATCTCCTGTATAGCATACAAATTCCTCATTTTTTACAAAAGTGGCCGCCTTTGACTTCCTCATCCATGACACTAAATCATTAAATTACTCTAGTAGCTGCTTACTGATTTCTTGTGGTTGAGCATACAGGATGCACAGAAAACTCCTTCACAATACTCCAGTCAGTTACCCCTCAACAGGCGCTGAAAGAGTACTGAGAAGGGAAGGATATTTAGCTTAGTAATAAAGAATACATGTAGAAAGCACTCAAATCTAACTTAGATAGAACAAATGCTCTTCAGCTTTTTTGGGGGCAGACTCAGCCTCTATCCTGCTGGTAAGTGGTGCTAAAGATGCCCAGTGGTGCCAGAGGTATGGTCAGTGGCCCAGCAATGTTCACTGATGGCCAGCACCTTAGCAAGAAAGAAGTTACACTATTATGTAGGCTACTGTGGTGGATTGAAGGGAAATCCAAATAACTCTGACCTAAAACAATTGGATCATTATCCATATATTTTGCTGTTGGAAGATGGCCATTATCGGCCTGTGTGTGTGATCATCTTGTAACCTCACTAACTGTCCCCAGTGAAGGCGGAAGATCCATGAGAATCAAGTCCAATTTGGCCACAATGGTTTAAAAAAACTTCCTCTGAGGTAATTTCTTGAGTTAGGGTTTCCAAGCTATCAGTGTTGAGTGAAGGAGGGCTGCATCACGATAAGGTATGACTATGTGAAGGTATGGAGGAGGTAAAATAGAGCTTTATATAAGACAAGTTTTATATCTCCATATAAGCAGCAACTAATCCTATGTATAGTATTTTGCCCCAATAAGAAACACGCTGAGAAAAAATTCTTTATGTCACTTGCCTGTCCATGTCTTCAGACGCTGCCCTCATCTGGCATCTGCATACTCCAGGTCATGTGTACAGCACACTTTATCTTAGCAGTCAATTCCACACACTCTGGGTGTGCTTGTTCAGAGGTATGTCCATGCCATCATCAGGACATTTTTATATAAATCTATGCTTTGGCCAGTGCTTGAGCACTGAACCTTGGTTGTCTCAACTTCTCTACTTTCTAACTTTACTATGTACTGACCATGCTTGGTCAACTATGAATTGTTTACATGTGACCCTGATCCTCTGCTTTGTTATTCTGTTTTGTACCTGTACTACCTCTGCTGACCTTGAATTGGGTTCCATTTTTTGCGCTTGACCTCTGTATCTTGACACTAGTCTCCTTTCTGTCAGCAGCCACCTAGCAAGACAATATTTTTATATATAATTTATTTTATTTAATAATGTATTTTTTATATTAAGAAACTTTCGTACTGAACTATTTATTCTCATCAATCTCAATTACAACTTTGCTATTTTTGCTGTTTACATTCTATGGCAGTAGCTGTTTCAATATCGGCTTACAACATGCATCACTGAGTTATGTACAGATGGCTAGCTTATTAGTTGTTCATTTATTTTTGTTGGTATATATATATGGAGCCTCCAGAAAAATATTTATATTTACGCGTGATTATTGCCTTACTCCCCATTAGGAGGAGAAACTTCTCCTTTTCTGGGAGTGGCTCTCAACATTGTCAATCTACTGCTGATTGGCCTTTCTTTTACCAATCAATGACTCACTTTGCCAATGCACTGTTCATAAACCATTACCTGAAGATACAGGTTGATTATGCATCCCTGAGGAAGCTGTTAAGCGAAATGCATTGGATGAAGACCACCTGCATCATTTATTTGTCCAGATCTATACAACGATAGCCCCACTGAGGAACAATCGACTTTTTCAATCTTCGACGCATGAGCATGTACACCAGGAACCCAACCACAGCTGTGACTATAGAGGTTCATATTGTCCCTCTATGCAGCCGAACCGGTATACCAAGAGAGGCGGAGCGACATTTACATAGCCCTTCTACAAGGGTAAGCTCCACCTTGAAAACCCCTACTACTGAGTTTTCTTTTGGACAGTACGGACTGTGTAACTATTTCTAAGATCTTTATTCCATCGGAGAACTCCCATTCCCAGCATATATCTGCAGCGTTAAATGTCACGATTTATTTATGCCACCAGCGGTACTGATATACTGGAGTCTTTTGGACTTTTTTTTGGCTATATCTGATATTCACTGATCAAACTACCAAGTGTTTATTTTCAGTGGCTTTTGAATATCTTTGCAAGAGTTTTTTTGAACTGTCATTATACAGGTCTCCTTGACTGATATCAGCTACTTTTAAGTGATTTTTTTTTATGCCAACTATCTTTTGATTTGTTTTGATATGCTGTTGCATTCATCAAGCCTTCTGCCTATTTATGCAAGACTGCCAATCTGATTCTATATGTTTGTTTCTAGGTTGCAACCTATATTTAATTGTCTACTTTTTGCTTATTTCTGTGCAAGAATAAATGCATTCATTTTACAATATACATTGTTTCCTTTTGCGCCAAGGGACATTATCTCTTCTGTTCTCATTACATTGGAAGGGCTGTAACTCCCCTTCAACCTCTTGAGGACTTTGCCCGGGCTGCTCCCCTGCTGTGGAACGATCTTCCTCGTTCCATCAGGTTAGCATCTACTCTCAAAGGCTTCAAGCGTGCCCTTAAGACTCATTTCTTTATTCAAGTCTATCAGTCCTCCTCCTAGCTTCCTTGTCCTGGCTCTCTCCCCCAGTTAGTACCACCCTTTTTGTGTCTCCCCCTTCCCTTTAGGATGTAAGCTCTCATGAGCAGGGCCCTCTTTCCTTGTGTGTTCCTTCTACTGTTCCTTCACCCTCTGTACCTCTTGGCCTGCTTCGCTAGCCCTGTTTCCCCTGTCTTTTTAAGCTTTGGCCGCCTTCTCGCTGATTTCTACCATCCCTTCCACTATCTGTCCCAGATATAATCTGATTTGCTTCACCTTGTCACCTGTGTTTGTATACATTTTTCTATCATGTTGTGTCTTGGTTCTGTTTTCTGTATATGTAATGTACGGCGCTGCGGACCCTTTGTGGCGCCTTATAAGTCAAAGATAATAATAATAATAAACCTCCTACTAGTCTCTACGGCAGCATTAGGCCTCTTATACAATAGGGAGCACAGATCCCCAACACATATTTTTCTCACCTAGCAAGACAAGCCTGTGGATCACAACCTGTGGATTCCCTGCAGAAAATTTCAAACCGGTGTTGTTATTAGACTCCAAGTTCCGAATTTAGCCAGCGCCATTTGGCTAGTGGAATGTTGGTCCATATTTGGTCATGACACTATAGAATTAAAGGCTATTGTTACATGAGCTACACTATGTTAACATAAAAGAAAGACAGTTTTAATCTCTACATTTACGATTCTTGCGGGTTTAAATGACTAATGAAAAAATAGTCATGTCAAAAGTCTTGAAAATCTTCTTTAGTAATAATGTCATATTTTTTTTTGAATCAAGTAAATTTAATTGATTTTAGTACATACAAAAAGAAGATATACAAAAACTAAATTAGATAAAAGAAAAAGACAAAACATAACATAACAAAAGTTAGCCGTCAATAAAAGTTTACAGTGGGATCATTGCAAATAAGATAATATTTTCTCTCATACATAAGATAAACATATGGAAGCAGATCCAGATTATAAGTAACCAAATGCATAAATACCTGAATACATGAGTAAATACAAGCATCACCAGAGATCCCAAAACTTGTGAAACCAAAATTGGTAGCACATAAGCCAAGCAAACAAAGTTCAAGTATTACACTAACTGGAGTCAGAACCCACCACACTCAATCTATGTCTTGATTCATATCAAAGACACCAAATTTCATGGTACTTGTCTTCTGCCCGTCTCTCAGTATAAGTCTATCTCTTGTGACTCATAGTGTCGTTTACCAGAACCTTCCACTTATAAAAATCTGGTTTTACATTTGCAAGTCAGTTGCGTGCTATGATAACTTTTGCTAGGGTTATAGCTATAAAAACAAATTTGTAAAGAGGTACACTTAAGTTGTCTTCAAGTGATATACCAAATAGACATGACTTAGGCTCCATGGAATGGGGGGGGGGATCCTCAGAACAACCTCACCAATACACTCCCATATTTTAATCCAGAAAGCATATACCCCCTGACATTTCCATAACAGATGCCAAAAATCACATCTTGACAACCCACACTTAGGGCACTCTGAGCTCTGTCTCCCACCAATTGCAGCCAATGACATTGGAGTATGATATACCCTGTGTAGAATATAGAAATTAATTTGTTGAAAGCAGACACATGATGTGACATCTTTTATACTTTTTAGGATGTGACACCAATCCTCCTCTACAAGTATACCAATATTGGATTCCCACTTAGCTTTAAGAGGAAATAAACTATTACTAGCTTGATGGTAGTTAAATTCCATATACACCGATGAAATGACTATAGATCCTCTCATATTCTCTGGTAATGATCTATTTGGTGAAGTTAACAATATGGGGGGTTTATTGCCAAATTTTGACAGGATAGCATGCCTAATTTGCAAATAGCGAAATAATGCCTTCTGAGGGATCTGAAAGTCTCTCTGAAATTGTTCAAAAGACTTAAACAGCCTTGTTTCATAGAGGTAACCCAACGAGGACACCCCAAGGCGATGTCAAAAGCAACCCCCACTCAATTTACTCAGTTCAGGTAGAGCAGCATTATGCCAGATCGGGGTGTCCGCATCCAGCCCACTCCCACCAAGGATTTTTTTATGCCATATTCCAAACCCTAATTGCTTGAGCAATGATAGGTGTATCTGACCTATGAGACCGACCCATCAAAAGCACCTGCAATGGAGTAAACAGAGGCCCCACCTACTCACCAACAAAACCTGCCAAGACACCAATGCCACAATCACTTAACCATTCAATTAATTGCGATAACTGAGCAGCCATATAATATAGCTTAAGATTGGATAGTGATTTCAAATTCAGATTTACACAGAGTACTTAATTGTATCCTAGCCCTTTTGTTAGCCCACACAAAAGAAGAAAGTATGGAATTTATGAGCTGGAAGGTTCTATTGGGAATATAAATGGGCGAATGCTGCATTACATATAGATATTTAGGTTGCACTATCATCTTAAACAGATTAATCCTTCCAGTCACAGTCAATGGAAGGTGTTTCCAGGTGTGAGATCTAAATTTGAAATAATCAGTGATGGGGTCAATGTTTAGTTTAACATAATCTGCTGGCTTTGGGGAGATCCATATACCGAGGTACCTGAAACGTCCATTTAAGAGGGTGACCAGATGAGGACTAAGCTGGGAGAGTACTGTGTACAGGGAAAATGTTGATAATTTTGGGCATTATTCCTGAGTTAAAATTAACAGGGACAAATCCAATAGTCTCCAAAAAGTTATTAAGAGACCTATCCGCCGCTGACAGAAATAACAGCATATCATCTGCGTACAAGACAATAGTGTCTCTAACTCCACCAGTAGGAAGGCCCCGTATACCCGAATTAGAACGAATCAGACATGCCAATGGCTCAATGGCAATAGCAAATATTGCCTGGGATAAAGGGCAACCCTGACGGGTACCCCTACGCAAATCAAATGGGCTTGAATTATATCCATTCACACACACCTGCACCACAGGAGCACGGTACAACAGCTGGAGCCAGTGGATGAATGTCAGGCCAAAGCCAAACCTACCCAACACCTCCCATAGGTAAATGCACTCCACCGATTCAAAGGCCTTGGCAGCATCGAGAGATACCACCGCAGCCTCCAGAGATACCACCGCAGCAAGATGAGTCATCTGCAGGTGCATAAATAAGCGACTCAAATTAATGGTAGTGGATTTCCCCGGCATGAACCCCGTCTGATCCGGGTGAATAATCTGGGTGATGACCGAATTAAGTCATTCTGTGTGGCCAGAATTTTAGCAAGGATTTTGACATCAGTGCCCAGCAGAGAAATTTGGCGTTAAGAATTCGGGTACAAAGGATTTTTCCCAGGCTTGGGCAATACAACAATTAAGGCCTCTGACATTGAAGTAGGCATCACATCCAAGTCCAGTATTCTAGCATTTCTTTATAAGTGTTCCCCTCAAAAAGGCCTTGAAGGTGTCCCATAGAAGAGCTGGATTAACATGAGAATTATCCCCGAAATAGCCTTCCCAAAGAGCTATAAGATCAGCACCACCTGCCATCGGTTGTAACCAGACTGGATGCAGCTTCCAGAAACGGATTCCCTTATCTTCCATAGTGTCCACCTGAACCAGAACAGGATAATGGTCTGATATAGCTCTCGGCAAATATTCAATCTAGGACACCATAGGCAACAGAATAGGGGATAAGATGATGAGATCTATCCGGGAAAGTGTATTATATGTGCTAGAATGGCAAGAAAATTGTTGCACATCTTGATAACGAGCTCGCCAAACAACCACAAGCCCCAACCAATGGAGAAGTTTAGAGAATGCCGTTGGACGAGAGGGATTTAAGGAAGTTATAATAGGAGTCTCTCTCCATCTGTCAAGTCTGGGATTGAGAACATTATTAAAGTTCCCCATGCAGATAACAGGAGTATCTGGGGATTAGGATATGAAGGACGCCGCCTTTCCAAGCACCTCGGTACCATATGGGGGAGGAATATAAATTGAAAGAATTATTACTGGAGAGGAATCGATTATTGCTCTTATAAAAAGAAACCTACCATAAGGTTCTATTTGCAGACATTCTGAAGTAAAGAGCAGGTTTTTCTTTACTAAGAGAGAAACCCCCCCTGGAATTTGGAGAGTGTACAGAGTGGTAGGCCCACCCCACCCATGGTTTTTTAAGTGCCAGTATTTTACCACCATACAAATGTGTCTCCGCCAAACAGATAATGTCAGGTGCATATTTTTTAAGCTGGGAGAGCACTAAATTACGCTTAACCCTGTCATTTAGGCCCCTTACATTCCAGGTGAGCAGGCGGAGCCCCCCACCGCACGGTTAACTTCTACCATAATATTTTGGGAAGAAAATCAAGAACAGAATACTTGAAGAGGGGCGAGGGACATATAACTAAAAGGAGCTATTCCCAGAACTAGATTTATGTATGTCTGAGGATAACGGGACCACGCTGGCGCAATCACCATACAGTTGAGAAATATCATGTACATACCAAATATACACCACATTATGTATTTAGATACATTTTGAACCTGCTCCACATTAATCCCACAGAGCAACTTTGTAAAATCATAATGGAGATTTACACGGCTAACAGTCAAGGAAAAAAACAAAATACATATATAGAAAATAAACAGATCCCTTCCCACCCCGCATACTCAGCGAAACACTAAAAATTAGAGTACACTTAGAACCCTAAACTCTTAAAGATTACCCCTAAATAACCTAACTACCTATCTAGATACAAACGTTAGGAGGTTAGTAAGCTATTACTAGCAGGAGATCTCCCGTATTTAAATTCTCAACCAATTCTGCCACTCCACCAGAAGCCAATTTTATAGTGAGAGAACCTAAGCAGTATTAGAAAAACATCAAGTGTTAAACAAAAAACTTAAAACTTAAGCCATCAAGTGTCCAAGTCCTCAAACGGCAGTTGACCGTCGACAGTGCCCACAGCGGTATCTGGACTATAGCCTACAATCACGGAACCAGAATCAGAGCCAAGAGTGGAGGGTAAGGCTGCTTTAATAATTGTAGTGCACCAGGGCCTGCGGGTAGCGTGGCCGCGTCAAAAGGTGTGTACTCGTTCCTCCGCAGAAGCCATACACCCAGCCAGAGGATTAGCAAGCGGCACACAGAGGGAAGCACACACCGGGTAACCAGGCTTAGATTCAGCGCACCTGGGAGGTAGGACAGACCATTATCCAGCACGGCAGTCCCGATTGCGCCTCACTTCACCCACAGGACAAGCTCTCGAGGAAGTCCAGAAACGTCACCACCGTTTCGGCATAAGGTATATGGTGTATGGCTTCGGAATTGAGGTGCAGCAGCAACCAGTAAGAGGAAAACACAGATGGATTATAGCGGATTTTGAGGGAGCTCGAGGAACTAACGTCCTACTCCATACTGTTCCAGGCCACGCCCCCTAGTAATAATGTCATATTTAATGCTTAAATTTACCATCATAAGAAATGTTACCTTATTGACCTGTTCTGTTTTCATACAGCAAATGTCATTTATGAAAAAATGTACACCTCCTGCAGTGTTTAGGCCATTTATATAACTCTATGTGTGTGAATGCAGCCGTTTTTATAGCTAGGTGCATAGATTTGCGAGACAAGATGGCAGTACCTGAAGGGGTGCAAAATTTGGAAATTGACGATCGTGGGTGTTCATTGCTGAATATGGGCTGGGTATATGAATGAACTTAATTATGCACCTAAATGCAAAAAATTAGATCTTGTTTTGCTGGACAAGATTAGTTCAGTGACATTCATGGTGTGCAGAAAGTGTGTTTAGGGGACATTTCCTGTTTAGTGGGGAGCAGCGCAGCATATTTCTCCCTGTAAAAGGTCTTGAATTTTACAGACATTCAGAAAATGCTGGGAATAGGGAGTCACTTTGAAAAGGACGCTTTTTGCACCCTACAGGATCTCGTTATTTGGGAAAGCAATTAGACGATATAAGCACTTAAATATATGACGTGCATTTAAAAAAAAATAAAAAAATCCACTCACTCTTATGATTTATGTAAGGCATAAATGGAATGAAGGAAGGTGGTCCTAAAGTGATATCAGGGTGGACGTTGAGGTGATGTTTTATAACCATGCGCGTTTCAAACCAGACTTGTAGGGGCACTTGTCAAACCCAGGATGAGAATATGAACCTATAAATCTGCAGGATGAAAACCTCTGCAAGCTTGCATGATTTTTTTTTAAAGAAAATTTTCTGACCCTAGCCCTGAGCTGCATTAACAAGTTCTAACAAATGTTTTTGTTGGTCACAAAAATGCTCTGCTAGGTTTTGGTAGTTGTTCTTTTCATCTATGCATGGGGTTAAACTTTGAATTTCAATAGTGCAAAGCAAATATTTTACCAAAAGTACATTTCAGTTACTGAATTGAAAGACTACATGCACATTACACAATAATAATACAATGAGAATTGTGTATATGAACTTCTCAAACTCGTAAATTGCAAGTCCTGAAAGCTGTTAATATAGCCAGACAGGTGTTTTGTAAGTACAAGCTGCTTAAGTCTCTGAAAAGTAGCTGTAAATCATCTGTCACTAAATGTTACAAAACTGTATATATGACACTGCTGTTTTTCCTATTGAGTAAAGTTCTCATTATCGTGAGCCATTAATCTGTTGAGACTTCGATATAGAGTAATACTTATGGTCATCAGGGTGCCACATTTGGCAATCTTCTCAGTTAACGTGCCTATTGGAAATACCAAACTGACCTAAGTCTGAGAAAAGTATTTTTTCGTTTATGTGAAGGATGTTTTCAGGAGGTGCATGGACTGTACATTTATTGTGGCTTTGTCATTGAATTTAATAAATGTTTCATCTACATGCTTATACACATATGTCTGTGTCTTTTTTACAGCCTTTTGTCCTCAGCAAAATGTTAAACCTGTGTTAGACATCACTACGCAAGAGGAAAGATGCCCCCTATTAATTTGTCCTTTATGTGTTTCCTAGCAGATTGTATCTCATTATTATGCAAACACTCCACGTTACACAAGGCTGCACGAAAGGATGCTCATTATTATTTGGTCTTGTAGATTCATAATTAATGTCCATGGTCAAGAGACCACCAAATAATTACTAATTATGGGATCCTTAAGAGAGTCAGCAAAATGTCTATTCACAGCTTGATTTTACAAGCAGCTAATTATAAAGCATACATTGTTAAAAATGTATTTATTCGCACATTCACTGTATACATGTACATATTCCTGCCTGCCATTTGTTAACACTACAAAGATCGCGCTTTTCTCAGTAACACAAGAGTTTTCTCATTTAAAGAATAGAAACATCGCCAAGGAAGATATCTATCAACACAAAAATTTGTCTTACAAGTCCATCCTCGACAACAGAAGACTTGATCCCTAAAAATGAATGTTTGTAGTGGCATATACTTTATTTGTTTTATGTAGAGAACCATTTTAATCCTAAAACAAAATAAAGAAATGCTTTGTTCTTTTAAAACTCTTGCTTGCGTAGATGTATTGAGAGACATGTATAAAAATTATATGAAATATGATCCAAGAACAAGCCTATTCTGAAAGATAGTTTACACAGTTTGGAGTGGTCTGAAATAGCTGTATTACACAGCTGTATTCCCTATATTTCTGCTATCAATAAAAAATAACTTTAGCATGGTCAAAAAGTACATTATACTTCTTTTCTGTTTGTTTTTTGCTGTTGGTGATGTCCACTCACTTGGGTGATTTATAATCCTGAAAAAGGCCTCCCAATGAAACTATAAGCCAAGTATGTTCACCACCTCCAAAATTCAAGTTCTTTTGAGGAAGTGGAAGGGAGTCTTTTGCTAGCACAGCACATTAAACGTACTATCTCCACTTCTTGAGGCTTATTTCAAGAGTGTGTCCAGCAAAATAAAATCTAGTTTTTGCATGTGGTGACAGCACAAGTTTTATGCATGTGTCTGGCCCACATTAAGCTAAGAACACCCCAAACTACCCAGCTCCTCTCTCCAGCAGGTGCAAACCTTTGCATCGCCACAGTCGCCGCCATCTCGTTGCACATATTGATTCACTTTGTGTATAAATGGGCACTTTGGCACACAAAATAGGCTCATGATGACACAAAACATAATTTTAACTGTGGGACTATATTTTGACAGTTTTGTAAATTAACTTGAATGTTTTATATTCCCCAATTGGTAATATGATGATCTGCAAACATATTATTTTGCATTAAAGTTGAGCGAAACTATAATCGGCAGTATATATAACTTGATAGTAAATTAAACTTGATAGTATAAGTATTCTTAAGAGCATGGCAATATTGATTCAACAGATTAAGAAGGTAACAGTATTCCTGTCTTTCTTCCAAGCTATATTAGGCCCCCTTCTCTGGAACGACCTCCCTCGTTCCATCAGTCTCTCTCCTACTCTGTGCTCCTTCAAACGTGCACTCAAAACTCACCTCTTCCTCAAAGCCTACCAACCATCTACTTAACCCCCATCTCCTCCTTTTAGCTCATCCCCCCTTCTCTCCTCTTGCCTCAACTGGCTCCTCTTGTGCCTGGTCTGTTTACCCTCCCATAGGATGTAAGCTCGTATGAGCAGGGCCCCCTTCCCTCCTGTCTCCATACCTGTTCTTCCGCTCCGTCTTTACTGCATATGACTGGCCGGAGTTTCTGAAGTATTGGTACTTTTTGTTCATTGTTCTGTATGGTTTCACCCTGTATAGTCTACTGTTAGTACTGTGTGCGGCGCTGTGGATACCTTGTGGCGCCTAACAAATAAATGATAATAATAATAATAATAATATTGTGCCCACTGCCTCTTATTGCTATTGAAGACAATTATACAGTATAACAAACATACAGAGCGTACAGAATGTGAAATGTATTTACTGACATCACAGTGATATGTGTAATAATAATATATTTATACTTTTGAATGACTTATTATAGTATATTATTATCTGTAATCACTACAATACACATACTGTACATTTTGTAAATATAATACCCAAACCAAAGTTTGAGAACATCATCTCTGTAGGTGATGTCTCATCTCCTTCTATACCTTAATCAGATAAAAAGAGACATATTGCTTCTTTGCTTTTGGCACTGATGTTGGATTTGACAACTCTTTCCTAATCTTCTAATTGGTCTGAGCTGATAGAGGCCCAAGCTTATCCATCGCACATCTTCTGTAATCTGTCTACCCCCATCGCTGATAAGTCTTGGCCACAACCGGTGTTTTTGCAGAACAAAATCTTAAAACCATTAGTGGTCTAGTGGGATTAAGTAATATCAATTGGTTTAGAAAATGCGAGCAGACAGAGCCAAGAAGCAAACATTTGGATCAGCTTTGGGGGTCTTTTTTATGTACTAGACTTTACTTTTTCTTCTGCAGTTGGTTTATACCATTTAAAGGATCATCTGCTGTTGTACTAATTGAACTGTATACTGTCTAAGCCAGCTGATTACTAATGTGGTTAATGTAGAAAATAATTAATGTATTTTAATACAGTAAGTTCTGTCAAATGGAATAGTGTTAATTTTTGCAATCTGTAGAAAGTAAAAAACTATTTTTTCTTGCTCAGTTCGGTAGTGTGACAATAGGTGTAAAATTAGTTTGTGTCTACGCCCAAAACATTGTATATTTGTCGAAGATATAGTATTTATTTGCATAATTAAAAGTTATATGTCACCTAGAGCCTCCTATAATTATTAGACAGTGGGAGCTACATGAGTGAGATCTTAAGGTAAAACTGTTGGAGTGCAGGTGCACACAGTTATAGAGTGATGTGATACCATTATAAAATGAGCACCCAAGAGCACCCTTAGCTGTGTCTGAATAAGGGCACCTCAAAGCAAATGTCCTGGTTGAATTTTCCCACAGTATACTATCCCTGACCCTGTCCCGAATACAAAGAAATCCTTTCTTAATCTAATTTAGATACCGAGAATCTTAAGCAACCATATCAGAATATCTTTGTTCCTCATCATTGTATATATCACAACTAACGCTAGTATTCTATACTCTTTAGCTGAGTAGCATGAACCCAGAAGCATTAATATTACTCAACCAGCCAATGCAAAATAGCAGCTATTGAATGTTCTTTGGTGACACAAGCTCAGGGTGCACAATCATGGTGCGATCATGTAGCCCTCTGCTGGTCCTCACCTTTATTATCTGGGCAGTGGTGATCAGACCATTTGCTGCCTGGACAACATCATCATCATCATCACCATTTACTTATATAGCGTCACTAATTCCGCAGCGCTGTACAGAGAACTCACTCACATCAGTCCCTGCCCCATTGGAGCTCACAGTCTAAATTCCCTAACACAGACACACACACAGACTGAGGTAAATTTAATAGTAGCCAAATAACCTGCTGGTATGTTTTTGGAGTGTGGGAGGAAACCGGAGCACCCGGGTGGAACCCACGCAAACACGGGGAGAACATACAAACTCCTCACAGATAAGGCCAAGGTCGGGAATCTAACTCATGGCACCAGCACTGTGAGACATCAGTGGTATAGTAAAAGTACTCTGCAGTGTGGGCATCCCGCCCTATAAACCATTGTGTTACTGGTATAATCATGTGCAGGCACATCACTGATATATTATATTCATGTTAGAAGCACATTGCAGGCAGGGGGCCTGCAGTCTCAAAACTGTTGCCCTATTTGGTCTCCATCCACATTTACTGACAAGTTTATTTTTAGTGTTAATCATGAGCTTTTTTGGTTAAAAATTATGCTTACAATTACAAGCTTGTTTAATTAAGTGTTGTTGGATGTAAATTGATTCACCACTATTCGAAACACTGTCAGTCTGGAAACATATGGCCTGTTTTAGTCCCAATGTGTTACTCTGTCAGAAACCTATGCTTAGAAAATGATAGAAGGTTAATTACCTGTACGGATAATTATTGATCTAAAATCTCTGCTTATGTCATTTTATTTTGTGTTGGTATAAGCATTTTTTTCTGATGCAGGACTATTGTGCTGGCATAGGAGGTTTCCTCATTCTCCTTAAATGTGATGATTAACTACCTTGTTGTTGGGATTGTGTGGAAATTGCTCTGTAAAAAGAAAAAAGAAATCAACCAAACCCTCACAACTACAAAATTAACAAATTTAAAATACAACCCATTGCCAATTTCAGGGGGTATGGTGAGAAGGAAATAAACTAAAGTTGATTTAACAAAAGCTATTTTAAATTTCTATTTTTAAAAACACGTTTATTTACATTTTTTAGTATGGTAATTAAAAATTGGCAGTTCTAGAATGTTGAAAAGCTAATATATATATTCCCCTATAACTAATAAAGATAAATAAGAACAAGTTGAAATAATTTTTCCTCTTTAAAAATAACTTACAAAACAAATAAAAATAATACAAGATTGAGCAGTTGACTAATGTATACTTTGTGATAACTCTATTGATATAGGCAATTTCCGCTCTAATATTACATAGATAATACCATCTGTACAAATGAAACCTAGCCTCCAATTGTTGCAGTTATTGTTAAGTGAGAACTAGATCTCAATTGTCTTTTACTTTACAAATGACATCTGCCATGGACCTTCTTACAATACACTCTTTGTTCTTAATATGAAAGGTACAGGGGCTGTAGCTGAAGCAGAATGCACTTCATTAAGTCACAAAGCCTTGTTTAATACGTGTTGCCTTTTTAATTGATTAATGTGCCTCACAAATAATTTAGGATTACCATACGTAAAAATGATGTATGCATATTTATAGAACTGAAGTGTAAAATGTATACATTCACTGATATATTGACCAATTTTATTGTAGACACACACGGTACATCACAGTGGCTAGCATTGCCGACGCACCCTAGTGTGTGTGTGTAAATACTGTGCAATATGTATGTACTGTTTTGTGAATACATGTGAATAATAAATAAACTTTACATATATTGACTAATTTTATTGTAGGTTTTTAAGGCTGCTCACTTACAGGTGGTTCAAATGCAAACATAGACACATTTAGGTGCAAAAGTATCATTCTGTTTTCAATACATTTAATATATTAGGATCAAACATAAGAATAATGTTAGCTTGGTTACTCTGGGCAACAGACACTGCAGCATTGGGACCAATACTAGCTGACGCAATCAAGCAGTTTGGTGATGATGTCCAGGGGTGCCGACAGGGGGAGGAAGTAGGTACAAGTACCGGGCCTGTATGTGTAATAGAAGGAGCCGCAACCTGGTGTGGTCACACCCCAATCAGGGGCCCTGAGAAGTTGCTGTACAAAGGCCTGAAATTCCTCTTGGTGACCCTGATGATGTCACAGGGGACAGACAGACACTATTTAATGCATTTTTTAACAAAGTGATTGTGTTATTTGTAGTTTATTGCCAGAAATCACTGTGTTGTGATGTAACTGTGGACTGTCCTTCCTCCCACTAGAACTACAGAAAAGATATAGCCAGACAACTGCTACTGTGATTCGCAGAAGAACCCATAAAAAAATGTTCTTGTACAAATATTAGTTTTATTACAGATATTATTTAAAGATGGAATTATCCTTGAAGTATACGTCAGTGAACTAGGGGGCTTCACAATAAACAGCTAATCAACCCCTAATCACTGGTCTTTGCAGTACAGATCTCACAAAATCAGACTTTAGCTGTGGTTTACTGTGGTGTGATAATATGGCATCGGTCTCAGGCTGCAGCATTTTGTAAGCAGCAAATGAACAGAATACATTTTAAAAAAGGTAAACTGTGACTCTAAAGGGGCAGCATTTCTCCTTAAGGGGTCTAGTTATGAACTAAAAAGTCCCCTTAATGCATTAATGAGCGTTTTTTCGGCTGAGGTAGCCTATTTAACCTATTAGGATTGCAACGGTACAGGTTCCAGTGCAATCTTTCTTCTATTTCTTCTTAGGATGGCAATAGCAGAAGATGCTCAATGTAAAAATGCATTTAAATTTAGCATTTTTCCAAGTGGTAATTATTATTTTTTCTTATTATTTAAACTGTTTATTTTTCAAGCGCCAACACGGTACAAAGTGACAGGAAACTTGAACCACAGTGTCAGTCATCACATCAAAGATGGTTGAGTATATATTCAAAAAGGAAAAGCAGTACTGATAATGACTTATAAGTATCCAGTGACTGATTTTAGAAGCCAAATGGCAATTTTTTTTTACATATTTTTTATTTTCTTCATATTGTTTAGCTATTTTTAAACTTGTGTTTTGTCAATTAGTGGAACTGAAAGTCAAGACTTGGCGTTTCAGACATGCGCACACTCATTTGACTCAGGGGCGGATCTAGACAACTGCTTTACCCCGGGCGATTTTAGGGGGGGAAGGGGGCGATTTAGGCCCGGCCCCTTTCTGATTTCTAAGGCTGCTGGCGGCTGCACACTATGTGCAGGTCCGTTCAGCAGTGACAGTGTGCTGCCCCGCTGCTCTGATTGTGTTTAAAACACAATCAGAGGAGCCGGGCAGCACACTGTCACTGCTGAACGGACCTGCACAGTGTGCAGCTGTCGGCAGCAAGCCCCCGCTAGGGGGGGCGATCGCGCTCCCCCCTGGATCCGCCACTACTTTGACTGGCCTGTCTCAGCGAAATTTTATTGAAACTTCAATAACAGATATTCTATGGCTGCGATAAGCTGTGACAGAAAATAATTGTTACCGCAGCATATTGATAATTAGGCCAGTCAGAGAGTACACTACTTTAATACAAATGTTTATGTTAGTTTGTGTAAAGGATTAGAAGGATATTATTTCCATTACGGCAGTTTGGCTACTTTCACCCCAGCTCTGACCAATGTGTCGGGGCTCTGACACATTAATAGTGGGTTATTATCTGCCCTCATAATGGTCCGGATCACATTTCTGCTTCTGTGGATTCCAAAAGGATCACACATGAATATGAATGAAATTAAATAAATGTACCATCGGTATCACTAAGACCACTCACATGGCTATGTGTGAAAGTGGACCACACACCAAAAATATTAATCCTTGGTTTTTTTTTCATTTTCCAACATGTGGAAAAGAAAATGAACTAACACATGGGACCCTATTGTGCAGGAAGTGTAGACATTTATCATAACTACACTGTTATGTTGGATAAAGAGTGAGGCATTTATTTCAGGCAGTAGATGACCAATTAAAAAACATTTAAAGAAACAGTAAACTCTGCTTTCCACAAATTGAATGTGTGACTTGTGTTGCTTTCCAAAATATTACCTGTTACAGAAACAAAATACTGTGCATTCCATGAAACTTTATATATAAACTACAACAAACATCTATAAATACATACAAGTAGAATGAATCTCCTGTTTCAGCTTCTGTTTAAAGATCAGAAAATGAAAGAAGATTTTTTTATGTTAAAGATTATTCTGTTACCATGTTAAATTATTACAGATTAGATGAATGAAGTTTCATATATAGGCATATTTCATGCAAATATTTGTTGTCTGTTCTCCTGCAGCCCCCAATTGCGTAGTGAATCCCCCCAGTGCTCTGAAATAATAGTGGACATAGACAATGATTGAACCAGAACTATCATACCTAGGTTTTTGCCTAGGGCATCAATAGTTATGGGCAGTTAAAACATGGAATAAGGGACATTGAGTGTTTTTAATGCCCCCGCAGCGCCCCACACTGAGTGCCAGCCACTGGCATGAAACAGGAGCAGACGGCAGTTTCTTACATGTGAAGTATCTGAATGCTGCTCCTTCATGTCAGTGTTATGATGTAAATGTGGCACTTTGCTAAGCTGTCACAGCACCACCCATCTAGTCACAAGATGAAAGCATGGCCCCCTTACTTGTTAAGGTAAGCAGCAGGGGTGTGGTGTCGCCTAGGGTGCCCCAAGGTCTTGCGCTGGCTCTGCCTGCACCTTATATGCTACCACTGCAGCTGCCATTTGGTGTAACCTAAAGATGATCTAATACTTCCATGAAATAAAGATTACTCTAGCCTTGTGAATGTTCTAATGCTCTGATTTTATGTATGTATATATAAAATGTTTTGCCAGGAGGACAGATATGTGTGTTTTTAAGTAAGCTGGGTGATTGGCTGAAAGTTGATTATAACTCCACATACCTCACTGTTGGTTAACACACATAAGAAAAAGTGAATAAATAGAATCTTACACTTCAATGATACATGCATAAAATTGTAATGTAGGGCACGATTTCCTATATAACGATGTCAATGTACAGAGAAACAATAAAAGGCCTGTCATAAAATTCAATATACCACATTTTCTAAGCTTATGATGACATTAGAGTTCTAGCAAAACATTATTGCACATTTGCACATTTATGCAACAATAGTGTGATTTTTATTGATCAAAAGGTTAAATGAAGGTCAATAAATTCAAAGAGTTGGCACAAGCCATATTTTAAGCTATATGGTTAATGTACCGATCTGGTGCTAATATTTGTACAATTTCACAATGCTAAAGCACAGTTAATACCACAAGTGGATGTCATGACACGATTACTGTTATTTTAATATTTATGGAAGATGAACTATAGTTTTTAGATATGGTCTACATGTGTTGCAGGTATTGGAATATGCAGTATACGATGTGCTTGCCTCCTTGAGGAATGGAGGGATAATTAGAGACAGTAAATCTTGTTTTCATTCTCCTTTCCTCAGTACTCTCTATGTATTGTCCTGGTTAAAACCGTGCATGTAAGTAAACTCAATTGGTACTGACAACTCTATAAGAACTCCTGATGCAATGGTCCCTGTGGTGAAGTCTTGCCCTTTACCAGCCAGATGTAAGATTAACAATGCAAGTCTACTTTAATCCTCTTGGCTTCACTTTATTGTTGTTGCTAGAAGAAAAATTCCACTTCAGCAATATTTTGGACGTCTTCAAGAACTGTCCACTAAATCATTCCAAATTAGTCAATGAGTTCACACACACAGGCACTCAGTTTTCACCACGAAAGCTGTCATGCTTAGCCCTTTATGGAAGAATGAACAGTTATGTCATATTTATTTATAAACACATATATAGTATAATTAGATCCAGTGGGTGTGTGATTGCATGATTATTCAAATTCACTTTTTGTTGCAAATGAGGAGGAATAGACAAGGTTCATGCATGACATGGAGTTCTTAAAATATCACGTTTACTCTCCATAAAATTTTACATGTACCTACAAAATATTTTTTTTATATAGGATTTAACTAAAAAGTGTTCAAATGTTAATACAGCATGTGCTCTGAAAGTGCTTTAGCTCACCACTCCCTAGCAAACATTGGTGTGATTATAACAGTGATAAGTAATTGTGTCAAATGTTTGTAGCAGGCCGTTGAATGTAACTGGCTGGGTGATTGTAAATCAGAATTGTGTAAGTGTTTCTTTAAGTTTTGATAGTGCCTCCACATGAGCCTGAATTTGTTCTCCGGGCTGTGTTTCGTAAATTTGAACACCAGGGGCTAGATTTACTAAGCTGTGGGTTTGAAAAAGTGGGGATGTTGCCTATAGCAACCAATCAGATTCTAGCTTTCATTTACTTAGTACCTTCTACAAAATGATAGCTAGAATCTGATTGGTTGCTATAGGCAACATCCCCACTTTTTCAAACCCGCAGCTTAGTAAATCTAGCCCCAGGGGTCCATTCAGGAAAATCCTTGTCCCATATCAGACCTGGTACCCCTCCAAATGACACTCAACAAATATAATAATGTAAAAAACGCCCCTTTAGCGTGATATTTATTTAATATAGGTAGATGGCTATTCAGGATTGTTCCACCATAAATTAATTGTACAAAGTCGCTTACTGTCTCTACTCCATCACACTACATATTCCTCAGTAGAGCACGTAAGTATTCCTTCATAACTCACTAGGAATTATTAAAAAAAATATACTTTACTAGCAACGAAAAACATACAGCTCAGTTTTAAGACAATATTATAACATACTCATAAGTTATTAATTAGACTGCATCACACACTCTACAGCTATGAAAAGTCCTCCTTTTTGCTAATAGTAAACCTATGTATACATGGATAAGGAAATTGGTACTCATCAGAAGATAATGAATTATTTATAAAACATTGGCAGTTAAACGCTGATAGAAACCACTGATACTGAATGGGATGCAGTAGTAATAGGAACAATAGTTGAAGATAGCGTATAATTATGTTAGCGTGCTAGAAGATTTACTCGATAACTCAGTCCTTTCAATAATAAGTTGAACTTGTGTGATCCTCTGTTAAATATACTGGGAGTTTTATATATAGTACATGTTGAAAACTGGCAACACAACTGATTGTAAGTGGATATATTGCTCCTCATCCTCTTGTTGTGATGTCACTCACTCATATCACTTTGACATTAGCTCCTGGGTAAACTGATTTTAGCACTGTCCTTTCTATACATCCTTTAGTATAGTTAGTAAATGTGTTCACAACTATATTTATCCTTATATAGACAGTACAATAGTACAATGTGTCTCTGTCCTCACTGAACTGCTCATCTTCCATTACCCTCACGTCAACTGTCACCTGACAACAACTGAGCTCTGCATACTCAGTGACTATCCTGTTCCATGTCATCTCCTCTCTCCTCTTCTCCAAAGCATGTTGGGAGTTGTAGTTCTTCAGTGCCCAGTGGTACCTGCCCAGTCATAGTGCTACCACCGGTTTACAGGTTGTTTAGGGTGGATCATCCTTTCAAGAACTTCAATGTACAAGAACCAAATGGGCCAAATATTTTTTACTGCAAAACCAAATTTGCTCTGCAGAATTTTCTATATGTATCTAGAGAAAATTGTCATCTAATAAGAGTCTCACACAAAGTGAAGAGAGTTAATAAGTTTTGGATGGTATAACCTTGTAGACTGGTACTTTCAGTATATGTAAGTAAAAAATTAATTACATTTGTCTAAATAATATACTCAAAGAATGGAAATAATGTACTAAATATGTCGTTAAAGCGTGACCGTACCAAAATGACAGTATGCCAACAACTTTTTAGTATTGCTACTGGGTCTCAGTTGATAACACACCATACTGGGCATACTACTGTTTGGGTGCAGATACTGGTCAAGGACATGATATCTAACACTGCATCAGGTCTTCTCTCAGCATACACCATAACAAAGATTTGAAATACAAGCAACACATTCTTAGTTAATACAATGGTTCTCACCAGACATGAAGCCAGACTAGTCTAGAGTAATTAGGGACAATATGAGGCGTTATACCACTTTCATTCTGCACCGCCATCCTTTTGCCCTAGCCTTTTGGCTGGGCGGGAACATTTTTATAATAGGTCAACCATTAATCTGGGGTCGTACCTACTTGGCACTTATTTATTTATTTATTTCTTTGTTACACTTCTTGTTTGGGGTACGGGTAGGCCCTGGAAGATCTAGGGGTCGGTTTGTGTGACACAAACTGATGTCAGATGTCTTCCCTTCCTGTGGATGGGAAAATTATTGAACCCTAGGTAAGGCTTCAGCATATCCCAGGGCAAAGGCCTAGCCTTGCAGGAAAGACCCTTACCCCCAAGGGACCTTTGGGTCTCGGGGGCTGAGGATAGAGGGGGCCTTTCTATTTGGAGAAGGGCCTGAAGTTGTGTTTTTCACTTTTTTGGAGCACTAGGGCACGAAGTTATATGTCACTCACTTTGTGTTTTTCATTTCCCCACATTGACCCCAGCAATGAGCTCCAGCCACCTTAGGGATAGATTAACCACACCTCTCCCTTAGTGGCTGACAATGTGTTTAATTATGCAAACGATTTCAGCCCCTTCCTCCTCTCGTCTGCTGCTTCTTGCCTTGTAGAGTAGACAGGCAGAGAAGGGGAATACCAGTGTCTGTGGTGGTGCAGCAACAAACAATGTGATGTGTATGATCCTGACATCCCTATCCTCCCCATGCCTAGTCTACAGCGTAGGAAACTGTAGGGCAGGTGAATAATAAATTACAGTGAGGCGATAAATAAATCACATGGGAGAGGTAATGAGAGGAAAAGAAATTATATGGGAGGGTGAGGGGGAAATCAGTTCTACAGAAGGGTGGGAAGGATGCATTACAGGGGAGGTAGAGAGAGGATAAATTACTGAGGTGCCTGAGTGAGTGGAATATAAATTACAGTTAAAGGTGAGGGAGGGAGACATGAATTACTCTGGGAGAAACCTGTAGGTAAGACATAAATTACAGGGGAAGAGTTGTGTGGTAAGTGCGGAATAAATGACAAGTGAGAGGGCCGTGGTGGACAACTGAATAGGGCGGTATGGAAGTAATAAATTACAGGAGTGTGGTGGGAAATCAATGTTATTTTCAGGATTAATAAGGATCTGATTATAGTCCTATACCCAGGCAAGAAGAACATTTTCTATTCTGGATTCTGTGGGTCTCTGTGGGGTGTTTTTGAAGAGCTCAGTGACTTCAATCATGGTACTGTGATAGGATGCCACCTTTGTAATAAGACGGTTTGTGAAATTTCAACCCTGATGGTTATTCCACGGTCAACTGTAAGTGATATTATTAAAAAGTAGAAGCGTTTAGGAACAACAGCAACTCAGCCACGAAGCGGAAGACCTTGTAAAATCAGTCGACTGCTAAGGTGCATTATGCATAAAAGTCTCCAACACTGTGCTGATTCCATCGCTGAAGAGTTCCAAACTTCCATTGGCATTAATGTAAGCACAAAAACTGTGTGGCGGGAGCTTAATCGAATGGGTTTCCATGAGTAACTGCATGCAAGGCTCACATCGCCAAGACCAATGCCAAGCGGCCAATAGAGTGATATAAAGCACACCGACACTGGACTGTGGAGCAGTGAAAACATGGTCTGTTTCTGCTTCTCTTTTTGGCAGTCAGGTGGGCGAGTCTGGGTTTGGCGGATGCTGGGAGAACGTTACCTGCCTGACTGCATTATGCCAACTGTGAAGCTTGGTGGTGGAGGGTTAAAGGTATGGGGCTGTTTTTCAGGGTTTGGGCTAGGCCCCTTATCTCCAGTGAAGGGCAATCTTAATGATTCAGCATACCGAGTAATTTTGGACAATGCTATGCTTACAACTTTGTGGCAACAGTTTGGCGAAGGCCCTTTTCTATGCCAACATTACTGTACCCCAGTGCACAAAGCAAGGGCTACAAAGACATGGTTTGATGAGTTCGGTGTGGAAGAACTTGACTGTCCCACACAAAGTCGTGACCTCGACCCCATTGAACACCTTTGGGATAAACTGGAACGGATATTGCGAGCCAGGCCTTCTTGTCCAACATCAGTGCCTAACCTCATAAATGCTCTACAGAATGAATGGGCACAAATTCCCACTTGTGGAAAGCCTTCCAAGAAGAGTGGAAGCTGCAAAAGGGGGACCAACTCCATATTAAATATATGTATTTGAATACAATGTCATTACAGTCCCTGTTGGTGTAATGATCAAGTGTCCAAATACTTTTTTCCATATAGTGCATATGTTTTATGAGTGGGGTGCGTTAAATTTTGAGTATTTTGTGTCCAGCTGAGTATATGTGCCAAAATATATATTTATTTTTTTTACATATTATTGTACTATTATTTTGTGATTCCATAACAGCAGCCATTTTACAATGAAAATGTACTCACAGTCTTGTAAAATTAGGCAAAAAATGCAAATGCTCAACATATGCAAATTCTTGATATCACACCAGCATTTGTAGACATCATGCTCTGTGCATTCACATCATAATTAGCACCACCTAGCTTCCTTGATGTGTGAAGCAACATTTTAATGTCACTGGATATGAGAGTATCAGTGTTGATCTTGTGCATCTATTCATGGCTGCATCATACCTATCTGAGAATGAGCTTTTTCAACAAGATAATACTGCATTCCACAAGGCTAGGAAAGTTTCAGAAATATGACTGTGAATACAGCAGCAGTAGAAGTCAACCACCAGCTCTTTTGCAACAATTATGGGTCACATTTAAGTCATCATTTAGCCGCATCCTTGTATTGTAGTTTGACACTTTATTGAATACATGCCTGATCAATTTGATGTGGTAAATTACGAGGCAACTGATGTAAGCTGATGCACCAAACAAAGTGACCGCTTATTGGAAAAAATAGATTGTCAGACATTTCTCACTTTTGTATCTGGTACTATAAGAATATAAGGTAAAAGTATCATATATGAGTTGCCCTGTACAGTCAACTATATACATTTACTTGATCATTCCCTGCAGTAAAGTCTGTGAACTTGAAAACTATTCATGACTTAGAAAATATTTCAAAAGAAATACTTTTCACAAAGTGGATAATAATGGATCCAATATACACTGATTGAAGTCCAGGCTCGCAGCCCTGTTCATTCATTTAACCATCCCAGGTGTTTGTTAAGTAGGAAGTCATTCTGAGTTTGTGATGAGAGAAGCTTTTTACCAGAAATCGTCAGCCAAGCCCATTACTGAATACTTTCTATGCCAAAAGCTGTTGTGTTTTAGATATAAAGCATTGTTGTGGCTGTTTTATATAACAGTTTAAGTAATACATTTACACAATCGGAGTTAAGCTCTTTGCAGAGTGAATATTAAACACAAGGTTTAAAGAAACAATAAATATGTTTATAGTTTTGGGTGGGATTGCAACCTTTTCTCACTTCCCTGTGCCTTAGCTTGTAAAAGGTATTATTAAAATCAATTGGAGTAAAACACTTTATTCTGGTTTTAGCAAATTATGTAGAGAAGTTGAGCCTACAATCTTACAGCAACACATTTCGTACAAAGGAAACATTTGAGGTCTATTATATATAAAATTCCTTGAGTGTTGCCTAATGGATTCTGGATTTAATCCCTGTGTATCCAATTTTCACTGTTAATACATTGGTCTTTTTAAAGCACTTGTTCTTTTAAACAACATTTTGAAATACATAGGGGTTGCTGAGTACACTAAGGCCAGATAGCTGCTGTTGTGTTAGCATTGTTTTACGCTTGTAAAGGCAGAAATGAAAGCACATGTAAAATGCAAATGCATTTTTATTAACATTTGAACCTCAGTAAAGGCTTCTCTGTATTAAACGTATTTTGAAAAAACAAAATTTGTTAGTGAATGAACCCTACTGTTTCTATTTTAGCCATGTTACAGACTAATAAAAATGCTCTTGCCACCCTGCAGGGATTAAATGCTCACAGACTATGCATCATCATCATCTATTTATTTATATAGCACCACTAATTCCGCAGCACTGTACAGTGAACTCACCCACGTCAGTCCTTGCCCCATTGGAGCTTACAGTCTAAATCCCCTAACTTGCACACACACCGACCAAGAGAGACTAAGGGCAATTTAATAGCAGCCAATTAACCTACCAGTATGTTTTTGGAGTGTGGGAGGAAACCAGAGCACCCGGAGGAAACTCCCACAAACACACACATACATCTCATACACGGTGATAATTGATAAAACAATTACCACAAATCCGACACCGAGACGACCTACAAATAAAATCCGAACTGAAGAAAAAACAATTTAAATATAAACAGACTTACTTGAAAACCGATGCTGCAGATCACCGATGGGACCAGCAACTTATTCCGATTTGACAGGTCTCTGGCACTACAATTTGAGGTCAGCGCGACCTGTATGAATGTTAATTTAAAGCGGCAATGTCGGGTTAAGTGTTAAAACACTTAACATGCGGGGTCCTGACACTGCCGCTTTAAAATAACATTCATAAAGGTTGTGATGACGTCAAATTGTAGAGTCGGTTTTCAGGTAAGTCTGCTTATATTTAAATCGTTTTTTCCTCAATTCGGATTTTAATTGTATGTCTCCTCGGTGTCGGAATTTACAATATCATTTAAGCGTACCCAACCCCTCATACACCCAGACTCTTACACTGCATCCTGACAATAAAATTGCATTTTGGGCTGTCTGGTGGTCCTATGCACTGCCTGCAAAGGCTGCCTGCACCGCATTTTGGCAATAACAGTGCGCAGGATGAGCCATATGGAGGTAAAACCTCAAGCCTCATGGTGTAACCAGCCAATCAGGCCCCCATTAGAGGAAAAAATAAGGCAAATCCCTCCATGCCTACTTTGAACAAGACAAGCGATGCTTGTCAGCCTCACCACGAGCATTAAAACTAAGCCTAGGACGCTACAGATGGCCTAATATACTTTTTGAAACACCCTGACTTCCATTTACCCCAAGCTATGATATTCTGCACAGAGCAACCTTCTGAAGCAGCTACTGCAGCCTTACCAATTCTAAAAGAATGTGTCCCATAATCTGCCACCTTCAGCTATGCAATTCTTAAAAACCGCTGAAAGCTGAAACCTTGTTAAAGTAGAGCCATCGCAGTGCCTATGCCAATTATTGCCAGGGGCTGGTCCCATATTCTGATAGAACAGAGCCAAACGCACAGGACAAACAGTAAAGTTCTTACTGTGACGTAAAGTGATCCAATGCCCTGTACCGAATGGATCAGTTTTAGACCTTTGCATCTTTCAAATGATGCTATCATCCTTGAAAAACACATTTTTATGAAGGAAACCTGAATAAATTGCCAACTTAGAGGACAGCAGGAAAACCATTCAGCTGCAAGAAAAAAGAGATGCATGCTAGGGCCACAACCTTGTTAGCTTTAGGTTTACCCAAACTAAAACCTTGCCATACGAATGTCAGAATACGTTGTTCATCCGTCTTACCTCTAACTTCACTCGACAAACAAAAACTTTCGCAAAACGACAAGGCCTCCTTATATTTCTTTAAGGTAGATGGGGCTACTGCATTTTTCACAAGATCTCCTATACCTGCCTGATAATCTGCCAGATAAAATCAGGGCAAGGGACCCCAACAACATTAACATTCGGGGCTAGTGAATGAAACGTCACCTAATCAAATCGTGACAATGCAATAATATTAGCAGACCCTGGCACATCGCTTTAAAAACAATATTAAAAACTAAACACTGATAAAGCAAATGCCTAAGCAACCTTAAAGCAGGGGAAATGGCCTACTTATTAATAACATGCACAAGCCCCAAATTTTCACACCAAAAATGTATTTACCTATCCCACAGGTGATGACCCCGCAATTCCTCTGCAACAATAATTGGAGATATTCCAACAGTAAAAGATTCTTTCTGAGCCCCTGCTGCTGCCACAAAAGGGACCAAGTGGCGGCGCACCACTCACCATGTAAATAAACCCTGAAACCAGCAGACCCTGCAGCATCAGTAAACAGTTCAGGCTCAAAGTTATTGGCAGGAGGTGGTGTTCACAAACCAACCCTGTTGAAATGTTGCAGAAAAAGATGCCACATAGCTAAATCCTCTCTAATTTCAGCAGAGAGCCTAACAAAATAATGATCGTTAAATACCTCTGACATAGCCCACTCAGCTTACGCCAAAAAACCCTACCCATTGGAATGACCCGACAATCGAAACTAAGAAGTCCAAGAAGGGAATGAACCTGTTTCAAATTAACCTTGCAGACTCCAGTGAACAGATCCAAAATTCCTTGTAGTTTAGCTACTTTTTCATCTGCTAGCCTACAACACCCAGCCTGTGTATTAAAGTCGGGCCCTCAGACTTGTCTTCCCCGACTGGTATCCCTACAACCCTAAATAAGGACTGGGCAGAAGACAATTATTTCTGGCACACCGTAGAACCGCTCGCACCAATGAATAGAAAATCATTTAAATAATGGGCCACACAGTGATGCCCAGAACCAGCAACAATGCACCAATGTAGAAAAGAACTAAAACATTCAAAAAAGGAACATGACACAGAAAATCCCATAGGCAGACATTTGTAAACATAATAGCCAATAGGTAAATGAAATCCCTTATATTTAAATGAAGAAGAATGCAATGGCAAAAGTCTAAAAGCTGACTCTATATTAAGCTTCGCCAGCAAAGCACCAGACCCACACAGCTGTACCAGCATCAATGCATCCTCAAAAGATTGATACACAACTGGACATTCAGCATCTGCAATCACATCATTCACAGACATACCAGGAGGATGTGACAAATGTTGTACGAGTCTAAATTTTCCTAGTTCCTTTTTTGGAATGACACCTACAGATGAAAAAAACAAACCCTCGGGGGGAGGGGAAGAAAAGGGGCCGCACATTTTGCCAAAGCTCACTTCTTTATCTAGTTTCTCCTGTACAATTAAAGGCATTTCACATGCAGATTTCTAATTCTTGGGTGAACCGACATACACTCTCCCACTAACAGGCAATTTAAAACCATTAACAAAACCATCCCATATAAATGTTGCAGCTTGCCTATTGGGGTACCAACCCAACCATTTTTCCAGTCCTGACAATACCAGCCGGGAGAAAGCTTTAGCGAGCAGGAGCCCCTGCACTGGGTCGAGCAGTAGGACCTGGGCTGTTACTTTTTTTGCAATCTCTCCTGGGATGTCCCCCCCCCCCCACATGCAGAACAGGATGCCCCCCTGTCACAGTGACCCCACTATGTGGTCAAAACATCTGCCCCTGACTGGAAAGGACGACCTATATCTATCAGGGTTTTGCCTTTGTCCTGTCACACCCACATCATGTGTTCCTGTTCTAGGTTGCGTCACTTATGACATTCATAAGCTCCTCCAGCCTGTTTTCTAGTTAACATGCAGCAAAGACAAGCCTTCCAACCAATTTGTAAAATTACGATATGCTTCCTCACCGATACCAAAGCGTGCAGCAGACTTCACATTACTTACTTTAAAACAGGCAACGCACATTTCTGAAGACTGTCCATGCAGACTGCTCTAAATTCCTAACATACACCATGCCGAAACACCATGAGCGCATCTGGACTCCCTATACTATGCCGAAACTTCACTTGTACGTCATAAAACAAGGCGACATACAGATTTCTACATTTAAAGCAGCAATGCCAGGACCCGGTCACTCTACCATTGAATGTAACCCTTACAGTAAATGCTACAGTGGGCGGGTCTTGCCATTGCCACCTTAAAAGTAGAAATCTGTATGTCGCTTTGTTTTATGACGTACAAGTTTCGGCATGGTGTATGTTAGGAATTTAGAGCAGTCTGCATGGACAGTCTTCGGAAATGTGCTTTGCCTGTTTTAAAGTAAGTCAGCATTTTATCCCTGTCGTGCTTCTTGTAATCGGCATTTGTTTGTGTGTATATTGGTTATCTCTCAAAGTGCTATCGGGAAAATGAATACCACCGATTCTGCCTAGGGTGCCTTCTCCAGTGGCCCTGGCACGGCGGCGGGCACAGCCCAACTTTCTCTCTAGCAGCAATCAAAACATTACTTTCAGAAGAAGAGCCCGACTTTGAGCTACCACCAGAAACAACATCGCAAACATGTTCACCAGCTGCAACTGACTCTCTGTGTCTATCACCTACAACTTGTGATGCCATCCCCTGAGCAGTGTGGATTCACCTTCCAAGATAGTTGAGCGTCTGCATCTGTTTAGTGATGATACTAACCTGCAGAGGAATAAACAGAAACAGAGCTTCCCAGACCAGGAGCAGCACTCCAAGAAACAACTGGCCATGTTGAAGTAACTAATAATGCATCGGGCTCTGACAAATTAGACCAAGCAACTATCGTCTGACCCGGTTGATGATCTGTAAGGGTAAAAGCGCAAGCAACTGCATGGGAAACAACAGCGGAGCCGCCAGGGAGGACTCACAACCCAAATCAGGATCTGCACCACCAGTAGCCAAAGGCACAATGCTACTAGCCAGGGACACTGAGGATATTAAACTAGAGGCCTGTGTTAAATTGGATCTCATTGAAACTAAAGATGACATGCTGGTGAAGGAGGGGCAAACAACACTATATTACAAATAGTCAAAAGCTCTAACAGGGTTTGATAGAGCTCAAGAGTTTAAGAAAGGATTGCTTTGACATGTAGCATCATTAAAGTAAGGGACATAAGCTTAAATGGGGCATAACTAAGAGGAAAACCAAAAGGTTGTCCAGAAAATTGGCCAATAAAAGGAGCCACAGTATGATTAAACGGAAACCAGCCGGAATCAACACCATGCCAAGGTAAAGTGGGCTATGAAATCGCACGATAAGATGAACTGCTAGATACCTGGACAGTAGACCAAAGTAAAACATAGCTCTGAGTTCTTTGACTGGACTCGCCACCTGACAATGGCAGAGGGACCCCAGGTAGACTCAATGAGGTGATGCGGGAGAACCCGGGGTCTCTTGGGGCGCACCATTGCTAATGACCGGGGGGGGGGGATGACAAGAAATAATTCAACAAAAAAGTAGAAATTTGAAAATAGACAAAAGAAATAAATAGAGACGATAAAAACAAATATTAAATGGGAACGTAATTGGAAATAAATGAAAACAAAAGGACACATAGAATAAACCTGAGCAGTAGAGAAAGAGTATATCAAAGTACTATAACATAGAAGAAATTAAAGGAAAAGACAGAAGTGAAAATATGTGGAAAAGTGAGAAAGTTAGCAATAAAAATGCACAGTGATAACACTAAACAAACTACTTCCCAACCAGGACAGTCGTGGCTATGCTCACCAAGAATTTTCCAGGTGGCAAGAGAAATCCAACTGTCACTAACCGTCCTTAGAAGTCTTCCCTAGCGTAGCTCCAACCTAAGCCATAAAACCAATTGCTTAACGATTACTAACCCTGCCCTCTGTTATCCATGTGATGAGAGACACAGTGTGATGAGGGACACGGTGTGATGAGGGGGGCAGTAATAAGGAATACAACATGAATGGCAGACAGTGTGATAAAGGGAGAACACTGTGATACAGGGGGAGCAGTGTGATAAAGGGGAGTAGTGTGATGAAGGGACACATGGTAATGAGGGACACAGTGTAATGAGCGACACTCTGGACTCTACTTGAACTCTGATTGCCCCTGACCTCTGCCTGTCTATTGCATTATCCTTGCTTGCAACCTGCTCTGACCTCTGGTTTGTCCTTGCTTATCCTGTTTGCTATTGACCCACAGCCTTCGGACTGTTGCTGGTATTGTCTTTCAGCATTTATCGTTTTTCTCCTCATCTATGCTACGGTAGCCATTAAATAAACTTTTACTACGCTAGTGTCACTCACCGGACTGTTAGTGCCTCTAGGTTGGGACATGGGTCTCTCTCGCTCCTGCCGGCGCCTCTCCTGAGCCGCGGCCATCCGCCATCTTGACTAAGATTGCGCATGTGCAGAAACCCTGAACTGTTAATACCTCGCCTCTAGTCTCATTGGTTAATTGATCATCTCTCAGTACTTAAGGCACCTGTTGCCCTATTACCTTTGCCTGCTCTTGGTTCTCATTCCTTGAGATTCTGAGGTGTTTCCTGTTTCCGCTCGTGTTATCCGTTTGCTCTGGACAAGTCTCCTCTCCACATCGGTAGTAGAACTTACACGCTGCAGACTACTCTCGCTACCTCCGTTACCTGCCTGCTCCTGGACAAGTCTCCTCTCCACATCGGTAGTAGAACTTACCCGCTGCAGACTACTCTCGCTACCTCCGTTACCAGCCTGCTCCTGGACAAGTCTCCTCTATACATCAGTGGTACAACTTGCCTATTGCAGACCACTCACGTTGCTCCGTTTCACGCCTGCACCTGGACAAGTCTTCCCTTCACATCAGTGGTACAACTTGCCTATTGCAGACCACTCACGTTACTCCGTTCCATGCCTGCACCTGGACAAGTCTTCTCTACACATCAGTGGTAAAACTTGCCTATTGCAGACCACTCACGTTGCTCCGTTACATGCCTGCACCTGGGCAAGTCTTCCCTTCACATCAGTGATACAAATTGCCTATTGCAGACCACTCACGTTACTCCGTTCCACGCCTGCACCTGGACAAGTCTTCCCTTCACATCAGTGGTACAACTTGCCTATTGCAGACCACTCACGTTACTCCGTTCGATGCCTGCGCCTGGACAAGTCTTCCCTTCACATCAGTGGTACAACTTGCCAATTGCAGACTACTCACGCTATTCTGTTACACACCTGCGCTGGACAAGTCTTCTCTACATATCCGTGGTGAAACTTACCAGCTGTAGACCATTCATGTTTCCTTGTGATATAACTACTACTCTGTATGGTACCTATTAGCTGGACTAAAGTCTACAAGTGCCTCTGTATTGTAGCTGCAAGTCGCTGACTCTTCTACTATATTGTTGATTGGTCTTTGCTTAACATTATCCAGTTATCAAGTACTGGCCTGCTATATGCTACCTGCGTGCTAAGGCACTAGGACTCTTTCCTCATTTTATCCTGTTTACTAAACTGCTGTACCATTACAGTTCCACGGTGCCAAGACTCAGCATTTATACTATTGACATTCCTTTCCTCTATTCTACTGTATGGTTCCACTGATTCACCACACTACCCAGAGGTCCGCACTTCTGGTAAGTGTAGCTACACCTGGTGAATTCTGGGTAAAACTCCTAGTGCCCGTGACAGCTAGAGTGAAGCCCTGCAGCAATATGAGTACTTGCAAGCGCTACCACCTCTATGGGAAAGGCTACAGATGAAGACCTCTATCTGTTCTAAAAGGTTATATATACATGTATTTGCCAGTTTCTTGTAAGATTTGACCACCTATTGCAAGAAAAAAATAAAAAAAGATTCTATATCAGGCATGTATAAACACATTAGCTGACATCAGTCAAAGAATGAATCTTATTTATTTTCCTTGAGTCTGTCAGAAATATGTATGTAGTGAATGCCGGAACAATGTAACTCACACTTGGTCTTGGAACAGATTCATAAGAACAAACATATTTACTGAAAAAAATGTCACTCTATGTATTTTATTTGCGTAAAGATTTGAGTGGAAGATGAATGATCCTTCCATCTAAAACGTTACCTAATTCCAGGATAAATTACGCACACACAGCTTACAGAGAGATTTATTGTAGCAAAATATTTTTTAAAATCTCTTTATGTAAGTTTTCCAATAATGAATAAGTGCTATAGTATCACAATCAATGTCTATATGTAAAAAACATTTTAACAACTGTTTGTTTTTTTTATTAATTTTGAGCAAGTCTATAATAGCAAAATGCTGTCACATTAATGCAATACAACATGCATTTATTAACAGTTGTTGGACATATTATTATTTTTTTTTTAAAAAAACCTTTATTGTACAGGGATTTTCAAAGGTACATACATTTTCAAATAAATCACTAAAGTACTGTACAAATACATTTTTCAATTTTTCAGTTACAAGGAAAAGGAAGGACGGAAGGGGGACATCTGATAAAACAAAATATAAGGGAAATAAAAATAGGAAGGGGAAGGGAGGAAGAAAAAGACATAAGATACATCTCCGACCCCAACTCTCCTATATTGGACAACTTAGTCTAAGCATATTCACAAAATTTATGACCTTGATAGAGCACCCCTAACACCAAATTAAACTCAATTGTGTGAGATCACCCTCCTCCTACAACCTTACGCACAAGTTTCAAACTATATTATAATTATGATTTGGTAACCTCAGACATGTTTTTATCGGACAAAGCTCAGATCACCCCTTGCTCACAGCCACTGATCGCAATATAGAATGACCCCAATTGAGAACTAGGTAACTCAGTACCTTCTTTTCAAGACAGTTCCAATCAATTCCACTAACTGAGCAACCCTTAAATGCATCTTTCTCATCTACCGAAAGCTCTAAAGCCGCCTCAATAAAGACCAAGTGGTGTCTTCAAAAATGTGCATGATTTGGGTTTACATACGTGACTCTAGAGTTTCAATGTACACACCCCATTTGGCATGAAACCTCTCCACGCCTTTCTCCAAATCCGAAAATGAGGCCCGCCTATCAAAATACAGAGTTTCCAACAGCTCCGACTTCTGTAACTGTTGGGGATACACCTGTAGCCCATTTACCCTATATATTTTTTCTTGCTATAGTAACCGTAACTGTGAGCAAGGGGGATAAATTATTTTTTTAAATGTTTTTTTTTCTTTCTCCCAAAATAGTGCCCCAGGATGGGATATTATACTGATATTAAACCATTCATTCCATAAAACTGTTCACTTTCTTTTTTTGCTGGAGCTGAAGCTCCTCTTTATCTTGCTTTTGGCTCAACGTTTTGATTGTATCACTGCCAGGCCACCTACGTATGAAAATCATACAAGATTGCCAAATAGTTCCTTCCATATAAAACACTTGTTAGGGATCCGCATGCATTTAACAATCATTTTAATGCTACAATTCTACATCAGCACAACTTTTTACCTGATTCTCTTGTGCCAGTCACATAAAATTCTTAGAAGGAAAGAAATTGCACCTATATTGAATTTTTCCCTGTAGTTTATTAATATTTGCATTAACCAGATGGTAGCAAGGTATAGTAGTTTATTAAGTTTGGAGAAAACCTTCTTATTGCATTTGAGTCTTTATATGCTCCTATATAAAATATTTACATTAAATTAGTGTATGTATTTCTTTTTTGTATTTAATAAAATCTGCCATTCTTGTATCTAACTAATAAATAGTTTTTGCAGCCTGCAGATTTGAGCATATTAACATTACTATAGCATATTTCAACATATGGCTCTTTCTCCTAATTTAATGTGCCTTAAAGCTTGAACCAATTGACTTTGTCAGACCAGTGCTGCAAAATTTTGGACAATGAATAAATCCTATTAAAACCAGATCACAATAAACAGAGATATAAGAGAACAGATAATAAGACACATGGTGGGTCAAAAGCTTAGCTAGTATTTATGCAGCAAAGACACTGCTAGTTATACTATCAAGGCCACTATTATCCAAATGTAGTTCCAGTACCTCTAGGTTCCTATAAATCCCATGTCCCCAATTGAAGAACCAGTGTCACATATTTACAGGAGTTTTCCTATATGGTGTATACTCAAGTGTGGTGGAATGCAGGGCACTGGCATGTATTTTATGTATTGTGTGTATAAGGCGTGTATTTATGGATAGAGCATGGATTGTAGGGCACGGACATGTACTGTATGTATTGTGTGTATAGGGCGTGTATTCATGGATAGAGCATGGATTGTAGGGCACTGGCATGTATTTTATGTATTTATTCTTAATAAAAATGGGAAACACATGCAGCTCTCGGATCTCTGCTTTTCTCACCGAGTATTCAAGTTTATCAGGTATGTGCAAAGAGCAAATACCTACACATAATCTGTTTCACCATTAACAGGGCTCTGATAATATAGGATAGGGGTTTCCACTCAGTATGTGAAGCACTAAGTAATATCCCACTGAAACAATGAATATTGGGGACAATTTTAAACTAATTTCTAAGAAGTGCCATTTAAATGTCAGCACTTTACCTAATGAGTGTTCATAGCATGACAATCTTCAAAAACACCAATAGATGAACATCTTGAAGAAGGGGCTTTAGTTTTTTTTTTATTTAAATGATTTGGTGGTGTTTCTACCAATGCAGGACATCAACAGAGAAAACAATATTTGCCAAAAAAATGGCATCTAAATAGAAAATGCCCATCATTGTTCCCTAGACCATATAATGTGCTCAAGCATTGAGTAAAGCGCACATATGTGGAATCCTCAGACCATGATTTAGCATTAGGCGCAGTTAATTACCGCCAAGGTACGCTCTTTCCCTGGTCAATGCATGCAACTAGCTTTTTTTGGCCATTAATTGGAATAGAAAAATCATGATGGGGTAACCGGAGGTGCATGGTGTAACTGTGGGATAATTGTACAGGGAAATGATTCTATGGTCGGCTCTGTGATTGGACTGATGAGGTTACATAATATATGGAATTTATCGCGTAAAAGGGGATATGGCAGAGATTTGGGCACTAAAGGTTGTGCCTCTACATGCACCAATCATGAAATTCTGGTCCTATATTTCCCTACAAACATGATACAAATGTATGGTTTTCCCTGGTTCACATGCAGTTTGTGAAAAATGCATCACTGAAGAATTTGACATATGCCCTAGCATGACATAAAAGAACACATATCCAGGGCCTGTATTGAAGGGTATCTCAGTACTGCTTTGGTCACAAATCCCCAGTATACTAAAGAGTGGTTGGTTTTCTGACATGTGGATTATAATCACATCACATGACATACTAGGCTGTGTGCTGTTATGCTCTTATCCAAACATGTGTTAGCCACAAATTTTCTGTCTTCTATATAGACATCTGAAGAAACTGCGTAAAAGAGAACATGTCCCCAAATTGCACAATATATTAAACAAAATATCAATCCACATCCTGGAGATAGGTTCATTTTAAAAATTTCCTTACATTAGTATCTTTATTCAGTAATCTTTGGACATATTTTCTAAAGAGCATTTGAAACTAATTTTATTTTCATGTTGTCATATTTGTGTGTAAATAATAAAATGAATGCTGATTTATACCAAAGCATAATTTGATAATTGTGATGGATGAGGATGAGTGTTTATCTGCAGTTTTAGGTGTATACTTACTAAACTGTGGGTTTGAAAGATTCTAGCTGTCATTTTGTAGAATGTACTAAATAAATGATAACTAGAATATGATTGGTTGCAATAGGCAACATCTCCACTTTTTTATACTATTGTCCTCTGAAATCCCATTTCTTCCCTATCATGTCCCAATGCTGCAGGCTCTTTTTACAACACCACACTCTCTGTTGTCCTTGATACTGCAGCCCCAACAACCTCCCTTTATCTCTGCCAAGTTAAATCCCAAGCCTGGAACTCCCCTCTTACTTGTCTCCTCCAAAAGTGCTCTCACTCTGAACACCAAAGAAGGAAATCTCGCTCCTTTGCGGACATCCACTTTAAAATCTTCTGTTCCTCCTACTATTCTGCCCTCTATCTTGCCAAGCAAATCTATTTCACAGCCATCATCTCCTCCCTGTTCAATAAACCCTGACGCCTCTTTGCTACCATTAATTCTCTACTGTGCCCCCCCACCTCCTCCCCCATCATCCATCACCGCTCTTCACTTTGCCACCTACTTCAAAGACAATATTGACTATCCACAATGATATTTGTTCTCGTCAGACTTGCCTCCCTCCCACCTGTCCTCTCTATCACTCACTCTGCCTTCCTTGGCTCCTACCCTCCTGTGAATGTGCCTGAAATCCTCTCTCTTCTCTCCACCTCTTCTTCTACAACCTTTCCTCTCGATCCTGTCCCCTCCAAGTTCCTCCACTCTCACCTTGCTCACCTCTTTAACCTCTCTCTCTCCACTGGTATCTTCCCCTCGGCTTTCAAGAATGCTCTCATCTCTCTTATTTTTAAGAAACTCTCCCTTGACCCATCCTCTCTCTCCAACGATCGCCCCATATCTCTGCTTCACTTTGCTTCTAAAATTCTCGAGCCACTTGTCTTCAATCGTTTGACCTACTTTCTCTCTTCCCACTCGCTTTTTGACCATCTCCAGTCTAACTTCCATCCCCTTTACTTAACTGAAACTGCCCTCACTAAAGTATCAAACGACTTACTTTCAGCCAAGTCCAAAGGTCTCTTCTCCCTTCTCATACTCCTCGACCTCTCTGCTGCTTTTGACACAGATCATTCTCTTCTCCTCACCACCCTTCACTCCCTAGGTCTTTGCGAAACAGCTCTCTCCTAGTTTGCCTCCTACCTCTCTGGTCGCTCTTTTAGAGTGTCTGCTTCTGATTCTCCTTCCCCCCTCTTCCCCTTTCTATTGGAGTCCCACAATGCTCTGTCCTTGGCCCTCTGCTCTTTTCTCTGCACCACCTCTCTTGGTGAATTCATTTAAATAGTTTTTACTCTAGTACCACCTCTATGCTGATGACACGCAAATCTATCTTCCCTCCCCTGACCTCTCTTTCGTTTTCCTATCTATCTCTTTGCTGTTTCTACCTGGATGTCACAGCGCTTCCTGAAACTCAACATCTTCAAATCCGAGATTATCATCTTTCCTCCTGCCAATGTTGCTATCCCTCCCAATATCTCCCTCTTGCTTGACCAAATCTCTGTTTCTCCTGTCACCCAAGCCCATTGCCATGGAGTCACCCTTGACTAAGCCCTCAGCTGTACCCCTCATATGCAGTCCCTCACCAAATCCTGCCACTTCCTCTTCCGTAATATCACAAAAATCATTCCCTCTCTCTGGAAGCAGACAAAATCCTGGTCCATTCACTCATCATTTCTCGTCTTGACTATTGCAACCGCCTTCTCCTTGGCCTTCCTGACTCTTACATCTCTGACCTTCAAACTATACAGAATGTTGCGGCAAGTTTCATCTTCCTCTCCCAGCGCACATCTTCAGCTTCTCCTCTGCGTAAATCCATTCTTTGGCTTCCTATCCATTTCAGAATTCAGTTGAAGCTCTTTACCCTCACTAACAAAGCCCTTATCAATGCCTCCCCCCTTGCATCTCTGACCTTGTCTCGAGGTACATAAATACCCGGGGACTCCGCTCTGCCTCTGACCTCTACCTCAATTCACCTCTCATTACTTCCTCCCATGCTCTCCTCTAAGACTTCTGCCATGCTGCCCCTAATCTTAGGAACTACCTACCCCATCTCACTCGACTCTCCCCCAACCTTCAGTCCTTCAAATGCACACTCCAAATTCACCTTTTCAAGCTCGTCTATCCAATCACCTCCTAACCATTCTATCTATCACCTGTTACGAGCCGCGGCGGTGCCCAGCCGCCGCGACCCTCCTACCTGCGTCCCGGCCGTCGCTATGGCGACCGGGACGTCACTTCCGTCCATGACCCGGCCGTTGCCGGGGCAACGGATGGACGCTTCAGCGCTGCATCCCGGTGGTGAGAAGCCGGGCGCATGCGCTCAATATAATTACACCTGTGGGCAAATTAATCTAGGTAGGGGGCTGAGGATTATCAGAGCCAGGCTCTGATTGGCTGGGTCTATTACTTAAGGCAATAAGGTCTGCTACCTCATTGCCGGTTATAGCTTCTGTGCTCCAGTCTGCTGACCTGCTTCTTCCTGTTCCTGTATCCTGATACTGCTACTGATTTCCCGTGTATGACCCCTGGCTTTGAATTGGACTTCGCTTGTGTTTCCTGTGACCCTGATCTTCGGCTTGTTTACTGTTTCTGCTATCTGCCTGTGACCCCTGACCTCAGCTTGTTTACCGATACTGTTGTCTGCTGCTGGCCCTTGACCTCTGCGTGGACCTCACTCCACTTGCCTGGGTTCTCCCCAGCCGGTACACACTTCACGACCCTCTGTCAGTCTGCGGCCCAGTCTGTCCCCACCATCAGGGGCTCCAGTGACCACCTGACTGGCAGAGTAGATTCCGGGTTGTGTTGTGCCGGCAGGAGGGGTTCCTAACATTATAACCGGCCCACACTAAGACGAGGTTGCGATGGATGGAAGCGGATCCACACCGTCTCCAGCACAGGCCTTAGCAGCCCATGTTGAGTCCTTGTATCAGATGATCCAGGGATTGGCTGAGCGTCTGTCTGTTCAAGAAGAAGCCGCAAAAACTTTTTAACCCACTCCCAGTTCCTCCTGTGAACCGAAGATGAATTTGCCGGATCGCTTTTCTGGAAATAGATCGTTGTTCCGGAATTTCAGGGAAAGTTGCAAACTCTATTTCCAGTTGAGACCCCGTTCCTCCGGTTCAGAGCATCAAAGAGTCGGGATCATCATTTCCCTCCTACAAGGTGACCCCCAGTCCTGGGCCTTCTCTTTGCCACAGACCAGTCCTGCCATGCAGACCGTAGACTCTTTCTTTGAGGCATTGGGTCTACTGTATGATGACCCGGATCGAGTTGCCTCCGCGGAAGCTCATCTACAGGCCTTGAAACAAGGCCGGCGGTCGGCAGAAGAATACTGCGCTGAATTCCGTAGATGGTCACCTGATAGTGGATGGAACGATCCCGCCTTACATAGTCAGTTCCGTCTCGGCCTATCGGAGCAGATCAAAGATTCGCTGGTGCAATACCCATCTCCTAGCTCTCTGGAGGATCTGATGCACCTCTCCATTAAAATTGACAGGAGGTATAAAGAGTGGAGAACTGAAAAGGAGACATCATCACCTCCAACCGCCTTTGTTCCTGTTTCCACGGATGGTGAGGAACCGATGCAATTAGGAACATATCGCCTTTCCCCTGAGGAAAGAGACAGGAGACGATCACAAGGCCTATGTTTATATTGTGGCACAAGAGGCCTTTTCTCCCGTTCCTGCCCAAATAAGCCGGGAAACGAGCATGCCTAGGGAACAAGGGGAAAGTTCACCTAGGTCTGCAAATTGTCTCCCCGAAAAATGCCGTATTGATCCCTGCACAGCTCACGTTCAATACCCGTTCCATAAACCTGGCAGCCTTCATTGACAGTGGAGCTGTGGGCAACTTCCTTGACATCGGGTTCGCCCGTGCTGCTGAAATTCCAATGGTAAGACTCAAGTCTGCTGTTACGGTTTGTGGTTTAGATGGAGCTCCGTTACCTGGTGGCAAGATTTCCTGGAAGACCCCGCCACTACAGTTGAATATCGGAGCCCTCCATTCAGAATCAATAACCTTTTTCCTTATTGATTGCTCATCTGTGCCCTTAATCCTGGGTCACCCATGGCTTTCCCGGCATAACCCTGTAGTGGATTGGATAAAAGGAGAAATTATCCACTGGAGTTCTTATTGTGAACAGTCCTGTTTGTCACTACCGTTGCGGTTGGTCCAGTCTATTCCGGAGCAACTTCCCTCACAATACCACGACTTTTGAGACGTGTTTTCTAAGAGAGCGGCGGATACCTTACCACCTCACCGTGACTTCGACTGCGCTATCGAGCTCATACCTGGTTCCAAGTTGCCTCAGGGACGCCTGTATTCCCTCTCAGCTCCCGAGACCAAGTCTTTGCAGGAGTATATTGAGGAGAATTTGGAAAAGGGCCGTCCAAATCTCCAGTAGGAGCTGGTTGTTTTTTTGTATCTAAAAAAGACGGAGGGCTAAGACCCTGTATTGACTACAGAGCATTGAACCTCATCACAGTTAAAAACACCTATCCACTTCCTCTCATCTCTGTATTGTTTGATCAACTAAGAGGTGCAACAGTCTTCACCAAAATTGATCTCCGGGGTGCATATAACCTCATACGTATTAGAGCAGGTGATGAGTGGAAGACGGCATTCAATACGCTCTCCGGCCACTATGAATATTTGGTCATGCCATTTGGTCTGAGTAACGCCCCTGCAGTGTTTCAGGATCTAATTAACGAAGTACTACGTGAGTTTCTGGGACATTTCGTTGTGGTTTACTTGGACGACATCCTCATATATTCGGACTCGTTGTCAGTACACCAGGGTCATGTCACAAGTGTTACAAAAGTTGAGAAAACATCACCTCTATGCTAAACTCGAAAAATGTGAGTTTGAGGTTCTGAAGGTATCCTTTCTTGGTTATATTATCTCCTCGGAAGGATTCTCTATGGACCCAACCAAGGTCCAAGCAATCCTAGACTGGGTACAACCGAACAACCTCAAAGCGGTCCAGAGATTCCTGGGATTCGCCAATTACTACAGGAGGTTTATTGGCGGTTTTGCGGATATCGTGGCTCCCATCGTCACCTTGACCCGTAAAGGAGGTGATCCAGCTGTTTGGTCACAACAGGCGAGAACTGCATTCGAAATCCTGAAGAAAGCTTTTGTGTCTGCTCAGGTCCTCAGACATCCAGATCCTAAGGTACCGTTTATTCTTGAGGTAGATGCCTCTGATGTCGGTGCTGGGGCCATCTTGTCACAAAAAGATCCTCAGACCCACCGCTTACATCCATGTGCCTTTTTTTCCCGTCAGTTTTCCTCAGCAGAAACCAACTATGACGTGGGAAACCGAGAATTGCTGGCAATTAAATGGGCCTTTGAAGAATGGCGACACTGGTTGGAAGGCTCTGCACACCAGATCTCCGTTATAACGGATCATAAGAATCTGCAATATATACAGTCAGCCAAACGTCTGAACCCCCGACAGGATCGTTGGTCGCTGTTCTTCACCCGGTTCAACTTTATTATCACCTATCGTCCTGGTTCTAAAAATATTCAAGCGGACGCTCTGTCCAGAAGTTTCCTGGCACATCATGCTCCGGTCACTAGCCCAGAACCTATTGTCCCTGTGTCTATGATCCATGCTGGGTTAACCCAAGACCTGAGCTGTACCTTACAGAGGTTTCAGAGATTAGCCCCTGATAATACTCCAGCAGGATGTTTGTTTGTCCCAGTTCATCTGAGGAGGGCAGTTCTTGCTGAAGCACACGATAGTCAAACTGCCGGACATCCGGGAGTCTTTAAGACAATAGAAATCCTTTCCCGTACTGTATGGTGGCCATCTTTATCTGCTGACTTCAAGAGTCACGTCCTGTTATGGGAGGTTTGTGCCAGAAACAAAGTCTCCAGGACCCGTCCAGTAGGTCAGTTAGTTCCTTTGGTCATTCCTGCAAAACCATGGACGCACTTGTCCATGGACTTTATAGTTGATCTACCACCTTCTGCAGGACACACTACCATTTGGGTCGTGGTAGACCGGTTCAGGAAAATGTCACATTTCGTTCCACTAACCAAACTGCCTACTGTTTGGGATTTGGCCGTCTTATTCATTCAACATATTTTCCGGCTCCATGGACTTCCTACTGACATCGTCTCCGATCGGGGTTCTCAGTTCATAGCCCAATTCTGGAAATCCTTCTGTACTCTCCTTGGAATCAAGATCAGTTTATCATCCGCATACCACCCTCAGTCAAATGGGCAGACTGAAAGGGTTAACCAGTCACTGGAACAGTTCCTCCGATGTTACACTTCAGAGTTCCATGACAACTGGTCCTCTTTGCTGCCCTGGGCAGAGTTTGCATACAATAACTCATCTTACTCATCTACTCAAACTTCCCCATTCTTCTGTAACTTCGGTTTCCATCCCAGGTCTAACTCACTATATTCTCTCAAATCTGCTGGTATCCCGGAGATTCGTTCCACAGCTGCTGATCTGAGAGTAATTTGGAGGAAAGTTCAGTCCTCCTTGAGAAAATCCTCATTGTCTGCTAAAAAAAATTCGGACCGCCATCGTACCACCTGTTCATTTAAAGTGGGCCAGAAAGTGTGGCTTTCAACTTGGAATGTTAGGCTCAGACAGCCTTGTAAAAAACTAGGGCCTAAATTTATTGGTCCGTTCATGATCACCAAGCAGATTAATCCGGTAGCTTTTAGGTTGAAGATTCCTGGCTCACTAAAGATTCCGAACACGTTTCATTGTTCATTACTTAAACCAGTACTATACCCGAGTCAATCCCAGCCGACAGGGCTTTCTGTGGGAAATAGGAACACACCACAAAAATTTGTGGTCCAGAAAGTTCTTGACTCCAAAAGAGTGCAGGGGCAGGTACACTTCTGTCAGTCTGCGGCCCAGTCTGTCCCCACCATCAGGGGCTCCAGTGAACACCTGACTGGCAGAGTAGATTCCGGGTTGTGTTGTGCCGGCTGGAGGGGTTCCTAACATCACCTCCTCTTCCTCGCCTACAATCTCAATTTTCTCCCAGTTGATCCTACTATCTCTCACCACCCATCCCTTAGAACGGGAGTAAGTTTGTGTAGCATATCTTGCATGAAATAGCTTTGGCATGCTCATGCTCCAAAACTAATCTTATGCCAATGAACACAGTTATATGCAATTCATGTCTGAACACAGAATGGGTGAGAAAAGGTGCAGATTAACGTAGGCAATGTACAGAAATGGTCAACGCAGTTACGGTCGTTTCAAGTCCTGAGTTTCTTGTAAGTACAACTGGTTTCTGCCGTATCACTTGCACCAGCTAGAGGGCAGGTGTATGTGAGCAGAAACTTGTGTGTACACTGCAGTCTGTTGTGTGTATGTACATACGACAAGTAACATTTCGGCAGAGTGTACATATACTCAGATTCAAAGATTCAAACAAAAAAGTATCTTAAGTTATGTTTGGATTTGAAATCATTTGGAAATACACACAAGTTCGTTGCTCTTTTATATAACGAAACTTGCATGCAAGTTGCGTCTGAACATGAATCAGGCCCAGTATGAGCAAACTTAGGTGTCTGTCTCTTCTTTGTGTCCTCTCTTTTATTACCTAGGACTTTTGACCTCTATATCACCACACCACATACTGCTATTCTAAGCCCCAGGCTGTTATATTATCAGATGGTTATTATACATGAATGCGATTTAGAGGAGATCTTTGCGACAAGATTTGGAGGTTATGGGATAGAGAGTAAAACAAATGACCTGTTTTTTATAGCAGCATCATATTTATTCCCCATTGTAAAATATTTGTGAGTTACTTGTAAAAAAAATGTATTCAATAAAATTCAATGTGGCACAAATAAAGCAACCTTTGTTTTGAAAGACATGAAAAAGTGACTGTCATGAAATAAAGACTACGGGACTTTAACTACTTATATCAACATGCCAGCTTGCCTAGCACAGGGTTTCAAACCTGCAGCTGTGTTTAAATCACTTACTCTGCAGACTACAGTCAAAGACATATTCTGCCAAGAAAAACAGTGTCATTTCATAAATGGAGAATTAAAAGGAAATAAATGGTTTGTTTCAAACTGGGTACGAGAAAATAGTGTTTCAGGCACACCTCTCGTACTTGTAGGAAATACGTTTTCAGCTATAGAAGAGCTCCCTGATGGATACATTTGCTCTCCTCTTACAAATTGTGCTCTACAAAAACAGACATATTCACATTTATTGTTTGTTCGATTATTTATTTCTTCTGTTTTGCATCTTAACACCCAACATGTTCCTGGCAGTTGAGCAAATATATAATAATCCACATACATCCTTCAGAAATGGTAAAGGTTTTGCATAACAAAATACTAATTGCTTTATATTTTTCTTTGTGATCTTACTGTTATTTTAAGAATAAAAGCCATTTTCTAGAAACTAGACCAAAGCAGTATTAGTTGTGTGTCATTTATGCTGGGAGACTTACAGAAGGCATGATCTCACAGACATGACAGTTGTACACAATAGAAAAACAAATGTAATTATTGATAGCAAACATAGTAACCGGGTTTAGTGCTGTCTCAACTCCCTTTGGGGTTTGGCCAGTAAACTTTTAAAGAAAGTTCATATGAAGAGCAAGTCTGATGATCAAATGTTTTACCACTCAGAGATTATTGCAGGTGTTTTCTTTCATCAGACCTTTTGACTTGGATCTTAAAGAATAGTTTGTTCTAGTTGAATGTGTACACAGAGAATAAGGTGCTTTCTCTCATCAGACTTATTGACGTCGGTGAGATTCAATAGCGTGTTAAAGATGAAAAAAAATATATAAAAATAAAAAACTCCATAAATCAGGGCAAACTTGCCATTTTAGATTGTGAATGTCATACTTTTTTTCATTTGTTCTCGAGTAAATTTGGATTATTAAATGTGAATAGTGGCTAATTTTTCAGGGCAACACAAAACGCGTTTTTCTATTAAGTGAAATCCAAAGTTTGTCTAAGGAGTGGGATGTTTCTGTACGCTATATCATGGTTGTTTGAACATATATTGGAGTCATATAAAATGTTTATCATTTAATTAATCCATTTACTATCTTTACACAGTTGAAATGTGTGCAATATAGCTTTTCTCTCGCCTGCATAGTAGAAACGTATAGTTGGACACCGGGAAACAGTAAAGTTTAATTAATGTAGCATAAAATGTGGTGCACTGTTAATAAAATAAGCCTATCACCATTATTATTATTATTATTATTATGTTATTATGTTATTATTAGGCAGAAAAGGAACATATAAGTTAAGTACCTAAAAGATCCTCATTCCGTACATCACAGCAAATGGCGACATGTTTTCATTTCTGATGATGCAATACCAATGGAAATAGTAAACTTTTTCCCAGTCAAAAATAATTATTACTGTTTTTTAGAATCATTTATACAGTATATTATGTTCGGTGAGGTATCATCATCATCATCATCAACATTTATTTATATAGCGCCACTTATTCCGCAGCGAACAAACATTAATAAAACAATACTGGGTAATACATACAGACAGAGAGGTAAGAGAACCCTGCTTACAAGCTTACAATCTATGGGGGAGAAGCCTGTTTTGTTTATTCTCCTAACTGTAACAATAAGTATGATATCTTTTATCAATGCTTATCGTGGTAATAAAAATGTACTTATCGCCAGCATTAATCAAAACACTATGGCAATACTCAGCTGGCCTGGAGAAGTAAGAGTTAACTCACCACTTGGCAGGGCCTCTCTAGTTGTGCGCATGCATAATAGAACTGAATACTCAGAGATCCTGTTAACAAAGTCTTTAGATGGCATTAACAGTACAGGTATTGCGGTAATACGTTACTTGTTAAAAAGGCTTCCGGATGCAAAGACTTATTATCAAGTACGGTATATAAATAGACCCTGAGGTCAGTTTGCCTATGATAACCTAGTTCTAAAGACACTTTAATGTTTGAGAATGTAGTAACAGCATGTGAAAGGAAGAAAAATGACTTTTATAATTGATTGCAAATACAATTTCTAAAGCCATCACTCAGCAGGGATTTTGCAGTAGCTAATTAGTATAACTAGCTAGCTAACTAACTTGAGCTGACTACTAACATATGTAGTGTAAGTAATCTAAAATGATTGGGCCCCATAGTAATATTTTAAAGGGGCAACAAACTCTCAGCGTTACTACCCAGCCCTGATGCATTGATGATGTCAACCCCACACACCAAGATCTGTTGAATACCAAAACAAAACCCGCTATAATACAACATAATAAAAAGTTTACCAATAAGATATTGCATTCTGAATAATTCAATATGCAGCCAGATTTAATTGACCCTCACAGGCGCATGCTTTTCTTTTTGGCCCAGTAGCATTCCCATCGGTTACTATATCTTAGCTTTTATTATACGGCCTGGCTATTAATGTTACCAGAAGGTCTTCTGGTGGGTCTGAAGTTGGTTCCAGCAGCATAACCCATGCAAATAAAACATTGGACAATTGCCTGTAATATCACAGAATTATTAAACAAATAATTTTATATTGTAGATTATTATGTACTTATGACAGCGTTTTCCGATGTGTTTGGCAGTGAGGGCTATATTTTTGGTGGATGCCAGAATCAATATGAACAGTTCCCTCACAACACATTTACCAAGACAGAGCCACATGCATATCCATTCATCACAGAGCTGTAACTAGTGACATTATACAACATGGAGCCTGGGATCAATGCAACTATTTTTGACCCAGTTCAGGTGGGGCGGGGCCACATTATCAGTAGATGGTATCAAACCGCTGAGGGCATGCATTTGTCACTGATGTAGATGAGGTCAGCACGGAAAGGTCCTCAGGATCAACCATCTGCAATTCCTGTGACAAAATTGTAGGAGTTTTAGCCAATGTTGCGAATTCAGCCAATGACACCAACACGATTTTTGAGCAGTGAAGCTTGAATAGGTTCCCATAGTAAATCCAATCTTTTTGTGAAAAGTATCAAGGTGTCTTCAATGATAGAAGCACCAATTGACCCCAGACAGAACAGCCTCCAAGACTACAGTGCAAAAAAAGTTTTACTCCAGTGCTAAACATTATTCCATGTGAATGAATCAGGAGTTCTCTACCACTAAAGGCATGAAACAGATTTATTGGTAAAATATTTTAAGCAAATAAAATAGTTGGCAAACTCGTGAGACCTCATGTGTGTTCTTAGTGCTTTGACCCGGATCACTATAAAATAAATGGGTCTGTGCCAAGACTTTGATACATAAAGGATTTGTACCCGATGCAAGTCTTGTTTTCTTTCTAGGGCACTATGCATTTGCAATAGTGTACAAAATATATTTAATTTTACACAGAAAAAATGTTTAAAGCTGGTTGGAAATCTACAATGTGAAGTTAACAGTGAATATCAGATATTTTAGCAACAACATTGCTGTAGGTTATAAGTACTGAGATATTTATTCAATGTTAAATAGTACACAGTATTGTCCTAGAACACATCCTAACATTGTCACATCTGCAGTCTACTATTGCTGAAAATCATGCCAAAAGGCTGCATTTCAAGGAACTACATATTTGAGGATTGATACATTTTTATTGATACTGTAATGTTAATACTGAAAAACCATGTCAATTGATGCATTGGTATGTTTAATTGCACTGCTGCTTTTAGTGGCCAATTCATGTAAAAAAAAAACTATAAATAACACGCATAATATCTAATACCAGAAGGTTTATTTCATGTTTTTTTTATTTAAAAACGATTTGCTGCAGCTGATTCTTTTTGTTTTGAAGATTAATGTGAAATAATGTGGTAAACACATTCATTTGGCCGTGTCTTGATTTGAGAAGGGATCTGAAACAAAACTTGGAATGGCTTGTCATTACAAAGGTAGAAAAAAGGTAACTATTATAGTATAGTTGCAGTTACTGTACTTTAAGTTGTGTATCTGCCAAAAGAGATTAAGCACAGGATTTTAGAGGGGAGTTTCTAAATTCAGGGTTTTGGAACAAAGCAAAAAAAAAGAAACTTGCTGCAACAAGCCTGCAATAGACATTTGTAGTCAAGTTGTGGCAATGATTGTAACTGTTGTCTTAATGTCAGCTTTTTACAATGACAATAATTACAACTACTGTCAAATTTGATAAGACCATGATAAGATGTATTGGAACATTTCATACTGAACTGTGATTTTAAAAAAGACAAAACAACTAGACATGATTAAACAGTATATGTCATTACATGACAAAAAATTGTAATGCATTTTACACTGTACCATCATTTCACTTGCATGAACTGCAATTGGTAGTACAGGCAGGAACAGAACTCACACAGGAACAGATTCCCAGAGCATATGCTATAGGTAGGATTAGCACCACAATGGGGGAAATTTCCACCTGTGTGTTGTCAACTGGTAACTGCTACTGCCAGGCCTGAATAATATTCATCTGCATTAGTCTGCACACCATGCCGCTACTCTCTGCCATATTTCACGTTGTGGAGGATCGGAGTACTACAATGCTGAGGCTGTGCACCGCCACCAGACCATTCCAGAGCCAATCAGTGCCAAACCTATCATGTGAATCTGCTCCAATTGCTGCAGGGGAAGGAGCCAGATGGGACCATTCCAGATCACCTAATCCGAGGAGGCTTCTGGGCAATGGAAAACTCCCCATAATTGTCCACCTGAAATGGCTAGATGCTTGGGTTAATTGAAAACAGCGTATGTCATTTATGGTCTTTTTTATTGTGTTATAGATATACTTGTGTATTATGTGCAAAGTACTTTGATATATAGAACCCTTCATTTTAGCCATAAAAAAAACTTATTTGTTTTGATTCACAAAAATTCTAGACATATTTCTTCCTACTGTTCATCTTTCCCAGAGTGTGGAGTGAATACACCAGCTATCACTTACTGCTCCTTTAAACAAATGGAGATATAAAAGAGAGCTTTATTGATGCAAGGCCTTTTACATGGAGCGAGTTTTCTTAGATTTTGCTAGGCTCTGGTCTTCAAAACCCATATTTGGCCCTACATTTATTTACTCAAGCAGTGTTATAGGTTACAAGAATGCACAATGGTGAAAGAAAAAAAGGTTGGGAAGAGTTCATTTAATCCTTAGCAGTATTTGTTTTGCTCTATTCAGGTCACTTGAAGAAAATGCATTCCTCTATGGACTTATGATCCTAACAGCAGTTCTAAAACAACAAGCCTGGAGGGAAGTTGTAGGAGGTGGTGCAATCTTTGTTGTAGGTAACAGCCTGGCAGTTTTGATCTATCTACTTAAGTAGTTGATTTGCAGTAACAGATCACACCATTACCAACTGTAAAAAATTTGATCAGGAACATGTCAGGTGACATACACTACCAGCTTCATTGGAATCATTAGTATAAAGGGTATAAATCAAATTTATGATGCATATGGTTCTAGTCAAAAACTCCACGTGCATTACATATATGTGTCTTGCTGCAGGTAGTGTTCATGGTTTAATTATCACTAGGTTAATCTGTGCGCTTTCTGTGTGGGCTTATGGTAGGTAAGCATATATTGTCATGCACCAGCTTCTCAGGTCTTGTTAATTACCCCTTTGCTGTCTTTCTAAGCAGTCCCTGCAATCCGCAAACTCTGCTGGTCTCAGATCTCTCTGCAGGATGTTGTCCAGTCTGTCTCCACTCCAGAGGTCCCTCCAAACACCTGGCAATCAGAGTACTGCTTCAGCTTAGCTGACTGCAGCTTCCAATCAGGGGATAGCAGTCTCCACTCCAGGGTTCCCTCTAAAATCAGTTCCTGGCCACTGCCATCTTGGATCTAGTCACCTGATCCAGTCAGAGTGTTGCTTCAGCTCAGGAGGGATCTGTGTATAATCGAAAGCCCTGAAAAGGCCATAGCACCTACAGCTCTGAGAATGTAGCCTAAAAGAAATGGTTCCAGAGAACATTACTGGACTTAAGCTCGGGTATTTAGGTTATATGATTGAACACCAGGTCGAGGCATTAGGGAGAAGTTCTTATATTATATTCTACAAGCTGCTCTCCAGGTCTTCCCCTTGGTTAGATACCAGTAGGCAGAGCCGGATTTAGACCTCATAGGGCCCTAGGCAAGATATTGGTTTAGTGCCCCCCTCCGTGAAACAATATTAACTTTTAATAGGTACTAGAAAAGATAGTGCAGACAATGTTATACCAATAAATAATAACTTTTAATTAAATCCTTACATAAAACAGAGTGCAAATAATGTTGTATATAGCTTTTAATGCTAAGAATTGGTACCCCAAGCTTTTTTTTGTAACTATACACTTGACATAAAACACAATGCAAACAATCTTCTATTCAAATTTTGTAGTTTCTCTACAGAATAAGAAAAGTTAATAGCAATTTTATTACCTATACGATACCTTACATTCTATTTTCCTGCTGAAAATGTCATCATTGTGTATTAAGCTACATCCAAACAAAAACAGAAAAGTCAATAATCCTACACAATTGCCCCCAAATAAAATTGGCATGGCAACATTCATTCCTAAATATACAAGAAATTACATACTGAAGGTTTTGGGACAACACTAATCAACTATGTTAAACATATTATCATTTCCAAAATCAGCTCTGCACTTTCTCTACCAGCTGACTGCAGCTGTTGACTAACTACAAGCCCCTAAAAAAGACCAATCACCACCTTGAAACATAAATACATTATTTGTTCTTTCACATACAGATTTCTCTACAGATACAGAAATACATATAATCGTAAAAAAGGACTATGAACCATATCCAAACTGAAGGAAGCTCCGCCACATAGGTCTATTTATAACCTACTGTCTTTCCCATGCAGAAAAAGCAATAAGCATATGGACATGTTTGAACCTCCCATTTGTGTTTGCATATTCTTGTAGTATCCATCATGTCACGTGTCAATACTTTAATGTATGGTAGAATTTTATCCATTTATTTGCATGTGATATTTATACAAGATTTAACCCAGTAGGTGTAAAGTCAGTGATCATATAACATGCAGAGGTCAGCAACCTTATACACACTTAACCAAATCATTTGCATGTGATTGTAAATATAATTTACTACTGTGTGTAACACACACTCCCAGAGAAGACATGCTCCCCCCATGATTTTGCACTTTATAAAGACTTGTAATGTAATTAGGGGAACAGGTACTATCTCCTTGGTGAACAGCAGCAGTAACCACTCAAGTCCAGACATTTCAGGATAACAACCACAGCCAGTTTAATCACCAACTTGTAAACAAAACAAAATATATACAATATCCTAGCCGTCTGGCTACTAGATAATACATTTAGCAAGACCCTCTCTCAGAGCTACAACATATTATTGCTCACTACAGCAGAGTGTCTGAGGAGGCAACTCATCTCCTCCCCAGGTCTGAGACACTGGTTGCATATCCCAGCTGCCTTTTCACAGGCACCTCCCAGGTGCATCTCTTGATCAGTCTGTTTTAAATTACAAACGACAGGAACCTGGGACTTATGTACCTGCCATTTACCATTTGCCCAGAGCTTCTGTCACAGACTGAAGAGTGAACATTATTACAATAGAGATAATTACAGCATTTATAATGATTACTTTGCATTACTCACATTTGCTGATGAAAAGAAAGGTTATTTCAGTCCCTGCAGGTTGATATTATTGGTCCAACTCTGCGCACTGTACCTTGATCCTCCGTATGATCTCACTTCAGTCCCTGCACGCCCAGTCCAAGCACACTGAGCCTGCGCAAGCTCTCACAGCTCCCTCCTACAAAAAATGTATTTTGCCAAATAAGTTACAGTACAGAAGAGAAAAAAATATCCCCAACACATTACTTTTGCTCCTCCTTCACACTGTTTCCCCTTTAGTATATTGTACTCCCTTCATCATCTCACTGTGCATTCCATCATGCTTTTGCCCTTTTATCATTACACTGTGCACCCTTCACCATCACACTGTGCCCTCCATATTTTTGCTCCCCTTGTTTATTTCACCTCACACTGCCTGTTCCACATTTCTGTCATCATGCCCCTCTGTGCCCTTAATGCCTGTTCCATATTTGTCATCATGCCCCTCTGTTCCATATTTGTCATCATGCCCCTTTTACACATTTGTCATCATGCCCCTTTTACACATTTGTCATCATGCCCCTTTTACATAGCTGTCATCATGCCCCTTTTACATAGCTGTCATCATGCCCCTTTTACATAGCTGTCATCATGCCCTTTTTACATAGCTGTCATCATGCCCCTTTTACATTTGTCATCATGCCCCTTTTACATAGCTGTCATCATGCCCATTTTACATTTGTCATCATGCCCCTTTTACATTTGTCATCATGCCCCTTTTAAATTTGTCATCATGCCCCTTTTACATAGTTGTCATCGTGCCCCTTTTACATTTGTCATCATGCCCCTTTTATATTTGTCATCATGCCCCTTTTACATAGCTGTCATCATGCCCCTTTTACATTTGTCATCATGCCCTTTTTACATAGCTGTCATCATGCCCCTTTTACATTTGTCATCATGCCCCTTTTACATAGCTGTCATCATGCCCCTTTTACATAGCTGTCAACATGCCCCTTTTACATAGCTGTCAACATCCCCTTTTACATAGCTGTCATCATGCCTCTTTTACATTTGTCATCATGCCCTTTTTACATAGCTGTCATCATGCCCCTTTTACATTTGTCATCATGCCCCTTTTACATAGCTGTCAACATGCCCCTTTTACATAGCTGTCAACATGCCCCTTTTACATTTGTCATCATGCCCCTTTGTGTCCTTAATGCCTGGCTGTTCCACATTTCTCGTGCCCCCGACTGAACAAGCATGGGCCCTCAGTTAATTAACTTACCTTTTAATTGCCTGTTCTGTTCTTGTTTTCATATTTTTTCGATGGCGCGCTGCCGCTGCTCCTCCTCCTCTGGTCCGGCTGTGCTCCTCGCCGAATTCTCACTGAAAATGACGCCCGCCGTCATTTTCAGTGGGAGACGAGAGGAGACTGCCGGGACCCGACGCTCGGTCAGCTGAGTTTTTTGTTTTTTTCTCATTTTTTTTTCTTTGATGTTGCATCCATTTGAAGCCTCTATTGTGCCTGCGGCCAGAGGGAGATGGCAGGCGGAGGGGAGCGCCCCTCTGCCTTGCCTACCCCGCTCACCGTCGGCTCTGGCAGGGCCCCCTGGGTACCGCTGGGCCCTAGGCAGTTGCCTAGGATGCCTAGCGGGAAATCCGGCCCTGCCAGTAGGGCCCTAAAAGTCTTCTACTAGTTCTCCTAAAACAGTCCTCAAAGTCAGCAGTTTTATCTTGAATGCTTTGCAGTGTCTTCTCCTGTTCCTCATGTAGTTTAATAAGCTTATTATGAGAGGAAGCAAACTCGGTACTAGCTGCTATGTTTTCTATCTTTCCTACTAAGTCTGTCAAGTCTGAACGGTGTTCTTTCAGGGAGTTCTGGGTATTAGGAGAAATTGCATAGTTTGGAGTATAATAGGCATGTGGTGGTTGTAGCTGATTGAGAGAACTCTGTTTTTACTTTCAGGGGAACTCGGTGGCTCCGTCATCTTGGAAACAATGCAAAACTATGTCTCTTGGCTGCATGAACTGTGAGCCTGGATTGGTTCTATTAGCCTTTTGCTTCTTGGATGATATTAGCGTTTATGTGTTTATAAGTAATTTAAAGCGATTTTAATGGAGAATTGCTGCCGATCAATGTTATGGAGCTGTATAAGTCAGATATGCGCTGTACAGCTCTTTTTACTCCACAAACGGACTTGACTTTTGCACCAGTTCTGAGCTAGTAGAAATCATGGTCCTGATGCAGAGTTCTTTGTAAAATGTTCATAAGTTATTAGTAGGAAATGGTTATGCATTTCCTACTAATAAAACAAAATGGCAGTTTCATAAAAGATACAAGAAGGAAAAGATCAGCATTTCTTAATATTATAAGACGATGACATTGGATGTAAATGGAGTAGATAAAAAGAGTAGCCCCAGCTAGATAGTAGGATTGCTGTTTAATAAATAATGCAAAAGGGCAAAGGCCGTCATTTTTTAATATTACAAGAGTATGGTATTATACAAAAATGAAACAGATGAAAGCAACTTCCTCAATATGTTCATCATAACCATCCTCATTGAAGTCAGCTGCTTAACTATTAGTTTTAGGTAAGAATTGACTCTGTATGAGGTGTGAGTAAAAATAAGCAGAGGACATCTAACCGGATATTGTTTGTAATTGAATCTGCCCCAAAGAGTAACTAACCACTGTCTGACGTATAATTAGTTTTTTTAGTAATAGTAGGTACCTATATAGTAACCTTTTTTTATCATTAATATTTAAAAGTTTATGCTGCAAATATGCATTCGTCTTAGCAAAAAAATTGTGACTACCTTATTAAACTCTCACTGACATGTATGTACATAATGCGATCAGGCAACAATGTGATTTTGTGAATATGAGCAGAAACAACAGGAAGACATAACAAACACACAAAATTGTCTTTTAAGCTGTCCACATTGCATTCACATATTGTAAATGATCCCAATTGTCTAAGTAGTATGAAAAAAGGAATTGAGCAGATTTTATCATCTTAAATGTTTTAACCATTAATCATGAGGAAACTCAATATACACTTTAATCTTTAATAACACAAGTTCTCTTGATCTTGAGAAGACTTGTCCAATCTGAAGAAATGGCGCGTGGCCATATATAGTGCTACTCAAAGACACCTCCCATTTAAGCTGCAAATGTCTCTTTTAACTGTTTTTTCCAATTAGAATAAATAGTTAAGGGAAAATATTCATATCTGTATCTATAATTTAGCCATGTGGATGTGAAGCTACAGCTGCAGATTTTAGTACATGAAAATCTAGTGGGGAAAATGGGAGAGGTGGTAGATTATTCCTGTGATATGATTGGTGCAGTTGTCTGAGTTGTAAATGTATCTGGGAAACACTCTTCATTAGGACATAACATAAGCCATTACACAATGACTGAGCAGCTTTTGCAGCTCCTTCCAAGTCACATCCACTCATGTATGCTAAGTAATTAAAGGCAACATGTTCAGTTCAAACTCCTCCTAAACATGTAGGAGAGTAAAGACTTATCTCATTGGTTAAAGTATTAGGTGGATAGGTTTCAGCCAACTTATTTCAAAACACATTCCAAAACCATTTTAAAGGAATACACTTGAGAGTAGTAAGAGCCAAACTCAACACAGACAAATATTTCTGATGACAAATGTTGACGTTTTCCCAGTCAACTCATGAATTGGGCAATTCTAGCAAAGGGTACCTCAATATCACTGGATATTCAAGAGAATTGATCACATAGGAGACATATTTTTTGAAATGGAGAAAAGCAACTTTTAAGTAGATGTCTGGAGCTGAATTAGGAAAAAAAAATCACTGGGACAAGTGTTGTCTATTAACAACCATGACTCTGAGTAGAAAGCAATATTAAGATATTTACCGTTCCTAATTTTTAAAAACACAAACATCAGTAGAAATTGATTTATTTCCACAGACAAATTTGCAATGTTTCATTAATAACTAGAGGGGTAAGTACTGGGGCTTTTAGGTAGACCTCCTCAAACCCACCTAAATGCTGACATTTCTGGTTTCTTGGTGTAGTTGTCTGGGTGTAGCCAAAGGTTGATGGCTTTAACAGTATATGTATGCAGGGGAGAGGGTACCAAGGGCTGTAAGCACAAGTTTGCAGCAACAACAACATTGTTAACACAGCTTCAGGTTCATCAGGATCAACAAGCATAAGACTGGTCATATGGAGCCAAATGTCAAAACCAGGCTACGAGGAGACAAGCCAAAGGGCAATACCAGAAGAGGAAGTCAGTAACATGATTGCAGGAACAATAGTTTGAATATGTTGGAGTATTGGCAAAAGTACAATAATCTGACAATGAGTCTGAGTTAGAGGTCATCTGAAATAGTGCTTCAAACCCTGCCTCTTTTTGTGTGCAAGTTTCAGTATGAGTCCTGATTGGTCTTAGATGGTGCCAACGAGAGGGCAACCTCCATACAATTAAAAAAAAAATGTTTTGATTGCTACATGTGTGCCAGACAAAACTATCTCCAGGGGATAAATGTATTAAGGTATTTTTTCAGCATTTAAAAATCGCGGCAAATCGCAGGTGATTACCCGCAATTTTAGTCCCAAAGTTGCCAGATGTATTAAACTGCGATTTTTACTCTGATCTTAAAAATCACTGGTCATCTCTGGCGATTTGCTGCAATGTCAAACACTCCCGTCTTTGGCTAACTCTCCTGTGTTTCCTGCGTGATTACTATACACATCACTGTTACACTGCCTTTCTATACAGCCGGAGGTTTGGCAGCTGTCAAATGTGCAAAAACAGATAGAAGGTTAAAATAAAAAGCGTGGGGTCCCCCCGCCCGGCTGTTTACGTAAAAATCGGTGAAAAAATTTGCGTGGAGTCCTCCCGATACTCACATTACCAGCACTAGGCAAACCAGCCTGGGGTGGGTGGCACTATAGCAGGGGGACACGCAGCAGGGGTCCTGCTGCCATAATGACAAACCAACTCCAGGCTGTTCAGCGCTTGGCTGGATTCCCTAGGTATTGGGGTCCGCCGAAAAAATGAGCGGGCCCCCCCCTCTAGGAACAACCAGCCCAGTGCTGAAAACACTAGGGCTCTTCCTACACTCCTGGGGGATGGGTGTAGGGTTATAGCGGCGAAAGTTGATGTAAAAAAATAAAATGGACGCCATTTTGTATTGTGGAACTATAAGACCCAGCCAGCCCAGGCTGCCATAAACAGTGTGGGCATGCTGATACTTGTGTAACTACAAGCAGCAGCATACCCATGACAGCCAGGGCATGCTGGCACTTGGAGAACCACAAGTGCCAACATGCCCTGACACCCATGGCTGGCTGAGACCTGTAGTTCCACAAAAAAAAATGTTAAAAAAGCCACCATTCTCTGTTTTAACTACCGAATTTTAATAAAAATAATAAAACCCCAATAAAAACAATAAACACCCTCATTCATACCACATAAATTTATTAAAAATAAGAAAACACCAAAATACTCACCAATCAGAATTCTTCTTCTTTCGTCAGCAGCTTTTAATCCAAAAATGCTTGAAAACCATTTCCCAAATAAATTTGTAATTCCAAAGTCCAAGCTTATCAGCCTTATGAAAGACAAGAATGTGCAAGCAATATGATCATGTAAACACAGAGTTTAACACATGTATGTACAGAGAACCTTTACTTAATTAGCATCAGTGTTCTCAGTGCAGTTTTGGACTTTAGGGCATAAGCATGAATTTTGTTTGCTGATGTTTGTAGGGTTGCTTTTTAGTTCCAGTCTGGCTCTGCATCGTCTTATAAAATGTCAACTCTCTGTTGAGGTTTTCAGAACATTCAGACCTGTGAGAACTTCTCTACAGTTTACATAAAGCAGGGCCGTGCTCCTAGCAATGAATGGTGATTGCTTGGAAGCACCAGGGGAGAGAAGTTGCCAGAATTCTGCTCCTGCTGTCTATATGCAATGTATTGCTAATAATGGGGATGTCTGTGTGCTGCATGTTTTTTGTTTCACAACATGTATGGCACATTTTCTCAAAAAAAATGGTTGTTGTACTTGTATTGCTGTTCATAATATACAATCATGACAATGGTAGAAACTGTGCTTATATGAACAAGAAATGGGATACCATCCTCAGATCATACTGACAAGCAACATTGAGGACCTTCCTTATGGGTTTCTGAGCCGTTTGAGCTAGACAGGGTAAGATGGAATCTGGGGATCTCAGTCCAACTTGCAACCTTGATTTGGAAAGCAAGAGATACAATCCATGCACCAGCCACCTTTATCTCTTTACACTTCATAGACTATGGGCAATCTCAATACAGTAGGAAGTTTTGACACTATTCTCCTCTCACATGATAGGACAGGTATATCCTTTAATTTGGCGGGTGGACCAGACATCTATATCCCTAGGTGTGGGACAAGCAGTATCATTGTGGTTAAAACTACTCGTCTTTTACTAAGCTTATGTAAGTAGCCACGATCTATAATTTTGGCAGAAGGTCGAGACTGTACCCTTTACCTGTAGCTCAAAGGAAGGTAATAGCAGTTCTGCACTGCACCCCACAAACTAATTTTCTAATACAGCACACACAGGTGAGCTTCCTTTTATTTTGTTAGAGCATACGCCAACAGGCCCTAACAAGAGTTTTAATGTCACTGACACCTAACATTATGTTATTATATGTAAACACGCTATTCCTATTAAAATGGAAAAATAATGACTAAAATAAATAAAATGTTGTATAAACTGGAAAAAGTAAAGTGTATATATATATATATATATATATATATATATATATGTGTGTGTATATATCTACTATATAAGTGCCTAGTGGCGTGTGTGGAAAAAAAAAAAACCAAGCTGCAGCGCCACTTGCTGGGCAGAGTTATACACTGACCTATATATTTCTTGAAGGAGAAGTGACAGTTGGGAGTGGTTGGTGGTTGCCGGGGGTGACAGTGGGGAGTTTTTAACACCTTAAGTAGCTTGATGAAGGATGAGGTTATGGAGAAAAATGATGAGGTGGTGACATGTGGACAAAACCACGTTAAAAAAGGGCGCTTGCGTCGGGAAGTAACGCTCTTCCCCTGAGGAGGCCTGGGCTAGGCCCAAATGCATGACAAGAACCTTTTTAACACCTTAAGTAGCTTGATTTGACTAGAATGCATGAGTATCATGCACGGGTTAACATATATATATATATATATATATATATATATATATATGTATATGTATATATATATATATATATATATATATATATATATATAGTTTATTAGTAAACATAAGGGGTCTGCTTCATTAAGCAATACAAATGTGTCTCCTGGGTGCTGGAGGGCTGGTGCTAATAAAGGCTGGAGGGCTGGTGCTAATAAAGGCAATGATGATTATGACTATCAGCACTACTGCTTAGATCACTGTTGGCTAACCTGTGACACTCCAGGTGTTGTGAAACTACAAGTCCCAGCATGCTTTGCCAATATCCAGCTTATTGCTGGAAGGGTATGCTGGGACTTGTAGTTTCACACCACCTGGAGTGTCACAGGTTAGCCAACACTGCCCTAGATGATCTCCATTTCATTTGTAAAGGGATAAATGACAGATGCGGAATTCTTCTAACTCATCTCTTTTAATATGGTATATACAACTTTCGCTTTTATTAATACATTATTATCTCTTGTGTATCTGATCGCATTACTGTATTTGTACACAACATAATAACATGTAAAACATGTTTTTGTTACATTATTAGAATGTGTACAAATAGGGTAATACCACTTGTACATACATACACCTAATGCTTGCATATCCTACAGTTCTGTGAGGCATACATAAACATACTGACTACGCCTGGCGTAAGTACTACCCGCAATAAGATGTTCACATCTCATGATCAGACCCACGCTGCATACAGACTTAAGTATGTGTTTTTTTGTGTGTGTGTTTTGCTATGTATGCCAAAGGCACATATGCATCTACCTCTAAATGAGCTGTTATTTTTGCTACATTTTCCGATAACATCCAAATTAAAAAATATATATTTATTTTAATATGCTCCGAAAAAAAAGTAAAATTGTCACCCAAAAAATTGAATCTAGATAAATTAAAGTTATTCCTGGTAAAAGGTGACACACGTCTTGTCTTGAAAGGGTTAATGCATTCATATCTGCAAAGCAGATTGCAGAGCTGACGTAACCATCGATGATGTGCATACTATCTATCTGTAGATGGCAGCATAGCATAAACCATGCCATGCTTGTTTCTATGTATATGCCGAAGGCTACTTTAAATATTTAATATATAATTGCTGTTAAAAGGAGCATATCAGTGCCTGTGTTTTGTGTACAGAGATTACTTAGATATAATTGTCACATTAAACAAATGTTTATTTTTAAAAGATATACATTTATTGTCTGCTGGTACATTGTTTTTTTTCCATGGTGTTTTATTGGCGGATGATTTTTTTTTATTAAAAATAAGACAAACTGTACATTGGACCAGCTTTAAATACGTTTTATATGTGTCTACATTAATACTTCCTATTATACAGTCAGTTTTAACCAAACAATTCTGTCTAGCATGTGATTTCTTAAAATTGTGTGTGTTCACTTTCTTGTGCTTATTATTCTTATCCCTGGTATTTTCTTTTATCCGGCATTATGTTACCGAGGATCTATTCTGTTTCTGCATGTGTTTTGATTTATTGCACGGAAAATGTTTTCTTTTAACAAGAATATGCATTTCACAGTATTTTATTGAGTCTGTTTTACCACAAATCCAAAGCTTTCCCCCTTTTTTTTTTTTTAAAAAGGTTACTCTTTGGCCAGAAACATTCACTTCTATTAAACTATTTATCTGTTTGATTTAGGGTAGTTTTTTGGGATATGTTATTACAGTGTTTAAGATCATATCCCTTCCTTTCCATATTGGTTTGCAGTGTAGACAACCTTGCGCTAGTTAAGAAAACAAATTATGAATTTGTAAATATTATAAAATCTGAATTATGACAACAATTAAGCAGGGTTAATTACGTGATATTATTTGTTCAACTTGAATTTGGTGTCAGTCCAGGGCCATCTTTTCCATTGGGCACGATGGGCAGGTGCCCGGTGGCCCCACGGGCAAGGGGGCCCCATAGGCAGGGCTCTTAATTAGAATAATCTTTCTCTCTCTCTCTCTCTCTCTCTCTCTCTCTATATATATATATATATATATTTTTATATATATATATATATATATATATATATATATATATATATATATATAGGGGCCCCGGTGCACTGCTTTGCCCGGGGGCCCATAATGTTGTTAAGATGGCCCTGTGTCAGTCAACTAGATTAAAAAACATTTGAGCTAAAGTATGCCTCAAAGTCTTTCCCAAGGAAACTAAGGACTTATACACGAAAAGTCCAATATTGTTTTGCAGAGAGGTTATAGTGGGCTCTTTAGTTAGGAGCACAACCAGTAAATTGGTACCATTTTGCAAAGCCAAGAATGCATGGGCACTTTTATTTGCATGCAGGGAAAATACTGAACAATTTTATTTTTACATTGTCATACCTCACACCTGTTCCGATTCGTGAACCTGTAAGGGGTGGGGCTTACATCAAAGTGGGTGGTTTCATCTAAAAAGTGGGTGTCTTCGATTGTATTGGGTGGAGTTTGAGTGAATTGGGTGGGCAATATGCATTGTTATCTATAGATGAGCTAGGACACTTCCCCTCCCTATTCTAAATATGTCTGCACATTTTATATATTCCCCACCGTGCAACTCAACATGGTTTTCTCATGGAGCCAAATTCATCTTCTAGTTGGATTTACTCCTATTTCTAAACGAGGTCAACATCTCAACACTTGAGGCATGGTCTGCTCTCCCAAGTGTAAATGGGACATGTGTTTTACCTGCATGTAACCCGGCAACAACAGCAGCCGAATACACAATGTACAATTCTATCTTTGTGTGTCTATTATTACTCAATCACTCTTGTTTAGGGTTGCCAGATCAACCATTAATAAATGCAGTGTGTATATATCGCATATGTGTATAATTTTATATAGCAGACATGATAACCTTGTTTTTTTCCAAGAGCCCATGTTCATATTCACTTTGTGATGCATTTTCTTTTTTATGCAGAAAGAATGCAATAAAAACTCACCAATAACTGATGTTCTTTATAGGGATGTGCACCGGCCACTTTTGGTGTCTCGTGTTTTGTGTTTTGGATTCGGATTTGCTTGAGGTTTTGGGTTCGGATTTGTTTCGCAAAACACCTGACGAAAGGTTTTGGTTCGGATTTAAGGTTTTGGATTCGGACTTATTTTGAAAAAAACATAAAAAGTGTTAAAATCAAGTTTTTTGGTTTATTTTCACTCCTACGCTATTATTAACCTCAATAACATTCAATAACAATCATTTCCACTAATTCCCAGTCTATTCTGAACACCTCACAATATTGTTTTTAGTCCAAAACGTTTCACCGAGGTAGCTTTCTGGACTGCATAGTGCAGTGGTCCCGGTACACAATTTGGTACCGGGACCACAATACCTCCGCCTTCAAATGGTCTGAATTCCACTGCACAGCTGCCTGCTCCTACATCCTCTGCAGCATATACAGGGTGTAGTTCGAGCGTGTCAATACCTCTTGTTTTTGACGATGAAAGGTTATTTTCATTAATTTATGATTTGGCAGCAACAGTCAACGTTGTTTAATATCTGATACGCCTCTATCTGGACTGCATAGTGGAGTGGCCCCGGTACTCAATTTGGTACCGGGGCCACAATACCTCCTCCAACTTTCAAGTGTAGTGTTTATAATTTATAAAAACTACAGTAGTTATAGCACGTCAATAACTCTTGTTTTAGACGACCATGGTACAGAGCATTGATCATTGAGATCCCATCAAGTATGTGAAAGACAGACAGCGTCGAAGCGTCGAACTTGGGCTTTTTGGATTTTACATGCCCTGTACTAGGAGATTGGGCATTGGGCTTGCCAGACGACGTTGATGGCATTTCATCGTCTATGTCATGACTAATGGCAGCAGCTTCAGCATTAGGAGGAAGTGGGTCTTGATCTTTCCCTACTTTATCCTCCAAATTTTTGTTTTCCATTATATGTAGCACAAGAGAGCGTACCCCTAAGCCACACACACTCAGCAAAGCCTTTAAAAATTATATGCGGCACAGGAGAGTACCACTGGACTTATACTGCTGAATCAGTGAACTTTGTAATATAGCAGTACCACTGGACTTATACTGAACTTTGTAATATAGCAGTACCACTGGAATTATACTGCTGAATCAGTGAACTTTGTAATATAGCAGTACCAATGGACTTATACTGCAGAATCAGTGAACTTTGTAATATTGCAGTACCACTGGACTTATACTGCTGAATCAGTGAACTTTGTAATATAGCAGTACCACTGGACTTATACTGCTGAATCAGTGAACTTTGTAATATTGCAGTACCACTGGACTTATACTGCTGAATCAGTGAACTTTGTAATATAGCAGTACCAATGGACTTATACTGCAGAATCAGTGAACTTTGTAATATTGCAGTACCAATGGACTTATACTGCAGGATTGTTTTTGGATATTTTTTTTTAATTTCTTTTTTTTATAATTTTTATTTTTTTATTTTTTTTATAACTTTTTTTAAAAATTTTTATAACTTGGGAATAATGGGGAAATAACAATGCCCTTAGAAGGACAGAGCACAGGACACAGCACCACTGGACTGAACAGGACACAGCACAGGACCCAGCAGCACCACTGAACTCAGAAGGACAGAGCACAGGACACAGCACCATTGGACTGAGCACAGCACAGCACAGCACGAGATATAGCAGGACAGAGGACCACCTAACACAACCTCCCTCTACCCTGATCAATGCCCGAGTGAAGATGGCGGCAGCTAGCGGGGAATTTATAGAATACGAGTATCGCGAGATCCCACAGCGGGATTATGACTCAGAGCCTCGGTTTCAGTTTTGCAATTGGCGGAAATACCCGGATCTGTCTCGGATCCGGCTCGGATCGGCAACGTTCGGGTGGGCTCGGATTTCAGATATCCGAGCCCGCTCATCTCTAGTTTTTTTGTGCATATTTTCAGCACAATCCTTTTCTATAATTCCAATTGAAAACTCCCAAGAAAGACATCGGGGACCTATATACATATTATGCTGCAAGCGGCTTTTATGTAGGAACATCACACCCACAATAACAGGCACATAGTGGAGCAGCACCATTTAAAACTATTTGTTTTATTTGTCATCAGGTTGTTATTCAGTTACTTTATATCAAAATACCTGACAAATGTGGAACATGCCTGGACTGGAATTGAGGTGGGCTTACTGGTAGTGGAAAATACTGTACAATACATTCTTATGGAAATTCTCAGCACAATCCTCTCACTTAAAGCTTTCTCCACCTTCCCACCAGATGCAAATGATTAATAGGCTGCATAAACCACTTTAACCTGTCTTGATCTGAGTTATTTGACTATGGATAGATAGATGGATAGATAGATAGATAGATAGATAGATAGATAGATAGATAGATAGATAGATAGATAGATAGATAGATAGATACAGTGACAGATTAACAGAGGCACTTATGGCTGCTGACAACAGTCCAACAAACCTTTACTTGTGTGTATAGTGAGAAAGTGGAAGTTTTTTTAAGGTCAATATCATGCCTAAAAGTAATTATATAATTAAAGTACTTCAATCATACTCACATCATATAATGATTTTCATTATAATCCATTTCATTTTCAGAATCATTTGTCACTCACATCTATCATGACAATTCATTCCCTAGTAATATTCTGTTTCGTATTATGTGTTTTATACTCCAATATATTAGTCATTGTCATTTGCCATATTCATCATCATAATTATGGTGTCTTGATTAATCTGACACTGGACAGATAGACAGACATTTGTATTTATTCTTATTAAATCAATATATATATGTGAAATGTACATAGGACTGATCTTTAACAGGGGACCATAAGTTGACTACTTCTGTATTTTTTTCATACATACTTTACAGTACATAACATTGTTTAAAGCATGATGAAAGTGTAGTGAACCCTGCCCTTGGAATACATCCAAACACTTTGCATCTCATGTGTGAGAGTAAACTCTGAAGAGCTTTGCTTTTGTACCGCTTTAGTCAGGTCGTGTATTGTTTTGCCATTGTTGTTATTTTTATTGTGCAGGTAAAGTTTTTTTTTTGTGTATAATACCTTGAACATTAAAGGGATTTTTGGTTTGTGTGAGACTACTTTTGATGTTTGCTTTTGGCCTTAATGGGATGCAGACATAATACATAAAAGCCCACGCTCACTCTGTGTTACACCCATTAACACAAAAGTTGCAATGTTTTCAGAGATGCTTTTATTAAATCGCCAGTTATTCTGAACTTTTCACAGCTTGAACCAATAGTACACCACCAATAATGAAGTCTTCTCTTATGTGATGTGGTACAATAGACCCAAAGCAAGCACAGATCAATAGAGGAACACTAAACATTTTAAAAGCACAAATGAAATCAACTTTTGTCAGGGAATCTTTTTTTATTAGTCCGCTGTTGCCGACAAACAATAACAGGATGATATTTCAGCAGGTGTGCTTTTCTGTACTCAAAACCCAGGTCGCTCCAATTTCTACAAAGCTGGACGGTTCAATGGTTTGTGGAAAATTCTACTGTGAATGTTTTCTATAAGGCTTTGTTTGTTTCAGTTTACAGGTCTCAAACAGAATGTATTATTGACAGCAGTGTACTAGTTTGCACACATTTGTGCCAAGACATTACACTTCTGGTGTCCTCTGGCCTAACCAGATTTTCCAAATCCTTTAAAGTCCATATAGAGTACCGAATATAAGATTGTACATCTTTATAATAGAAATATATGTATATAATACCCAAAGAAAATGTAGTCCGGCGCTCTGAAACAAATAATATATATATCACTATGTGTCAGCATGTGTGTGTATATATATATATATTTATTTGCCAACATCAAATTATCTTTTGTAGGTGAAGGAGAGGGTGGGGGAGCAGGGCCACCAAGGGGAATTTGGGGCCCGGTACAACAAGTTTTTGCCCCATCCCCCTCCATAGAGGAGAAGGGAAGGGTTGTGTGTCGCAGTCTAGCGGTGGCACCAATGAAGGGGGCAAGGCCACAGTCATGGAGGCATGGTCAACATGGGGCGTGGCTGCGTCACTTTAAACATGACATGTTGGGGGAGATTCAGTAAGAAAAATACGCGCAGTGTCTCTGGAGTGGACACGGAGACACTTTGCGCGTATTTTTTAGTGAAATATCCGCTGATTTTTGCTTGCACACCATAAAGGTGTGAGCAAAAATGAGCGGGTATTTTTACCGTACTACCAGTAAAAATGTGCAGCCGCGATGTTCTTGAATCTACCCCATTATGTATTAAAACGCTGCTGCTCTCACCTACCTGTTATTGCAGCTTTCACAACCTGGTACTGGATTCGTGTATGGATCCTGGAATGTTGGGACCTGTTTGCAAAAAGTACATGAAATATGGAAAATAATTAGTGAACACAGTACACAACACAGATCGCGCAGTATATAATTATATAACAAGCAAAATATGTGTGATAAAAATAATCACAGATATCTATATGTTTTGGTCAGATAATAAAACAGTGTGTAAAAAAGTGTAACCGTATAAGAGAAATGGCTGCCTCTAGGGGTTTTGCAGCCACATACAAAGATAAATACACAATAAAAAAAAAAATGCGCTCAAAAACCCTTAAACATAAAGTCAATAATGATGAGAGAAAATTACATAAAATTTTAAACTACAGTCTAACTTATTCATAAAGTAACATGGGGGAGCTTCAATTGCCGACGATGTGGCATGCGCTCTGCACATACAGCCGGAATCTCCACCGTCAATAAAAAAAAATCAATATATATATATATATATATATATATATATATATACATATATATACATATATATATATGTATATATATGTATATATATATATATATATATATATATATATATATACACACATATTACGGTTTTTTTATATGTAACTTATGCTGTGTTTGTGTCCCCTCCCCAGACACAGTTTAAGGCCCCCAGACACAGAATAATTCCCCCCCCCCCACCGGACATAGTTTGAATCCCCTCCAGAGAAAGCAAAATTCCACCCCAGATATAGTATGAGCCCTCCCCCCCAGACATAGTATGAGTCCCCCCCAGAGAAAGCATAATCCCCCACCCAGACACAGCATACTTACTTAAGATGTATTAGTTCAGAAACTGAGCTCCTCGCCTCCTCCTCCTCCTTGCTCTGCCGGCTGCTGGGACGGTGTGTGATGGAGTCACACAATGTCTTGAGACTAGGAGCTGCTGCTATCTGTCAGGTCACTTCCTGCCCCACAGACCACCCCCCCCCCCCAAAAAAAATTGCGTTTTTTTTTTAGATTAATTTAAAAAAATAATTATTATCTGACTGCAGGGCCCGGGCCCTCCAGGCCCCAGTAATTTGTACCTACCCCACCCCCCTCTCGGTGCCCTTGGGAGCAAGTATGAGCATGGGGGTGCCCTAATGGGTGATCAGGGGAGACTAGGTAGAAGTCAGTTCTGGGATTTAAGATTCAAAACTGTAAGGAATGAAATCAATATGATAGTGGGGGAGTGGCCCTGTAGTGCTCAGTCTAGAAGTTCCAGGTGATAGCGAATTTATTTGTAGTGTTATGGATTATGCTAGATATGTATTTCATGTGGTAAATTTGGTATATTCTGCTAATAATGGAGAGGATAGTGGGAAGTTCTGGAGTCTTTCTATTTATTACGATTTGACATATTATAGCGTTTAATATGTGAGTTATTAGTCTCTGCGTGTGCTTGCGGATATCTGGGATGTGACATGGCAGTAGTGAGTATGATAAAGAGTCTGGTAGTTTAACATCAGTCGCAATTAAACAGTGTATTTATTTTCATAAGGGGACTATTTTTGGATAGTGCCACCATATGTGGGACAGAGTACCCTTGCCACCACAAAGGTGCCAACAAAATGGTGAAGAGTTTGGCATGGTAATGTGCAATCTTTGAGAGATGAGATACCAACAATAGTGTCTTATGGGCGTTCTCCCTCATCTCAGTGCAAATGGAAGTTTTAGAGAGATTTATTCTGATTCTATTCCAGTCTTCATAGTCAAGGGTCTCCCCCATGCCCTTCTTCCATTTAAGTCCATTTTGGTCTTTAAGAGGGCAGTTATATTTAAGTATTAGGTAATAAAAGGTAGATATGAGCGGTGGTAATCGAGTTATCGGTGCTGTTAACACCGACACTGTTTACTCCTACATAATTATTCCGATAATGAACAGACCGTCATAGAAAAAATAGCTAGTTACCAGTAAAGAGACACAGAGGAAATCCGATGACAGGACATCGCAACACTTCCAAATGACGTCAGCTGCGTGCGCAACTTGGAAATTTCGGCTTTTAAAACGGCAACGCGCGTAAGTATTACCTTTACGTTAGGGGTTAGGGTAGGGGTTAGGAGTTAGGGTTAGGAATAAAATTAATATTACCATAGTCCGCGCAACTGACGTCATTTGGAAGTGTTGTGATATCCTCTCATTGGATTTATTCTGTGTCTTTTTACTGGTAAGCAGTTTTTTTTTTCTATGTCTGTTCATTATCACAATAATTATGTAGGAGTAAACAGTGTCGTGTTTACAGCACCGATAACTCGTACTACACCTGATATGAGGCTTTTGGAGGAGGATCTTTGTCTGCAGAAAGATACATAGATAGAGGACAGGATTGATATATATATCAGTCTGAACGTGATGTATAGAATTATAAAAATGTCTGAGCTGCAAATACTGGTAGAAACAGGAGGAGGGGATATGGAACCATGTTTGAATACCTGCGAATGTCAGAAAAAGTTGTGTGGTGGCAAAGGTCATTAAAATATCCTGTTGGGTCTAATCAGAGAATTAGTTGGAAGCCTGTTTTGCAGAGAATTGAGGGTTGTTCCATGGGGAGGTCATTTGCCACGAGTTGGTAGCAAGATTCAGGGTGCCATATTTAAACCTTCCTGAGTTTCCATTTTCAAAGTATTCATATGAGTGGAGGAGTCTGACTCCTAAAAAGACAAATTAGAATCAGTGAAACCAAGGTGCAATCTTACATTAAAGAAATGTGTACAAGAGAATAAATTGCAAACATTTAAATTTTTAGGATTCTCTCCACAGTTACAACAAATAATTGGCTAAGTATCGCATTGAACATCGGTCTGCGGTCTGGGCAGCTAAAGAATTAAATCAGTATTACACACATAGGAAACGCATAGCGCTTCCTTGATAATGCTACTTTGATATCATTATATCCGCTCACTTTTATTTTTCCATGACAGAAAGGTGACATTTAAAAATACTATATATACTAAAGAAAACCCAACACTCCAAGGGGTAAGTGTATCAAGGTGCGATCTTGCAAATTCAGCGATTTTCTCGGGAGAGTTGAAACTCGCTAATGTATGAAGCTGAGATTTCATGTAAAATCACCAGAGATGCGTTTCTGTCAAAATCGCTTTTTTCAAAACCGATAGAGATCAGAGTCCCGACTGTTTGCCACTCTAGCTATACAAGTCTCAAATGTATGAAGCTGCGATAAAGCAAACTCTCCTGAGTTTGCTGTTAAAATTGCCAGATACAACACACTGCTTTCTAGCAGCGTGATTAGTAAACACATCACTGTTACACTGTTCTGTCTATACAGCCGGAGGTCTGGCAGCTGTCAAATGTGTAAAAATAGATAAAAGGTTTTTTTAAAAAAGCGTGGGGTCCCCCCACCTCGGCCACTATTAACCCTAGTGCTACCATCCTACTGAAAATATGTGAAAATCTGAATTTTTTTTCACATAACCAGCACTAGGCAAACCAGCCGGGGTGGATGGCACTATAGCATAATGACAAACCAACCCCAGGCTGTTCAGCACTAAGCTGGATTCCCTAGGGAGTGGGGTCCGCCGAAAAAAATGAGCGGCTCCCCCTCTAGTAATAACCAGCCCAGGGCTGAAAGCACTAGGGCTCTTCCTACACCACTGTGCGGTGGGTGTAGGGTAATAACGGCAAAAGTTAATGTAAAAAAATAAAAGGACACCATTTTGTTTTATGGAACTACAAGTCCCAGCCAGCCTGGGCTGCCATAAACAGTGTGGGCATGCTGATGCTTGTATAACTACAAGCACCAGCATACCCATGGCAGCCAGGGGATGCTGGCATTTGGAGAACCACAGGTGCCAACATGCCCTGACACCCATGGCCAGATCATAATTCTATGATCCCGGGAACCATTTGAGAACTCAATACCTTGAGCCTCCTCTCTGGCAACCCCCCCCCCTCTCTCCTTTTCCACCTTTTGATTTTTACTTACCCTATTCCTTTAAGTGCCTGCCCACTCCCCTGATTTACCCCCTTTCCCACAATCCCAAACCCAGTTAAGATTAAAAAAACATGTTTTGACAATTGTGTGGGTGAATAGAAATTAAATTACTGTGTTGCTTTTCACTGCCCTATTTTATAGTGTATTACAATTAGAGATGCTCAGGCTCGGTTCCTCGAGAACCGAACACACGCGAACTTAGGGGATCCGAGTACTGAGCCACTTTTGCGCTTTTTCGGAATTGAAAATGAGGCAAAACGTCATCGTTACGTCATCGGATACCAGATCTCGCAAGTTTTGAAATCTATAAATACCGCCCTCCACGGCGATCTAGCGCCCTTTGAAAGAGAGACACTGTGTAAAGCAGTTGGTCAGCCAAATAGATAGAATTGAAAGAGGAAGGGGTAGCAGTGTTCAACAAAGTCTACAGTGACATTGAGGAGAGTTCCATGGCTAATTCTCATTGCAGAAAAATACAAATACTAGTTATGGCAGGGTTGGTGTAATTCTGCAGTCAAATTCTACTGTGTTATATAGGTAACACACAAAGAGGAGAGCTCCATTGGTAATTCCCATTACAGAAAAATACAAATACTAGTGCTGTCAGGGTTGGTGTAATTCTGGCCAGGTCGCTGCAGTATTTGTCCGAAAGTGTATGAAAATAATAATGCTTGATAACTTTACTCCCTGGTCTGCACAGGGCTAGCGCCTGAATTACTTTGATCCACAGGCATAATCCTGAATTAATTGTGCCATGGGCCAATCCTGACTTTTACTTGCGGCACAAGATAGTCCTGAAGTTACTTGACCCACAGGCTAAACCTGAAATATAAATGTGCCCCCCAAAAAGGAGCCGACAGAAACCTAATACCTAAATACACTGGGCCTTATGCTTACTAAAAAACATGGGCCAAGTGCCCGATTTTGTACCACAGGCCTTGTACTAGACCTAACTGGCAGGAGATCAGGGAACAGAGTATGGAACCATACTTACCTGTTCCACGCAGCAAACCAACCTTCTTCCTGACATCTCTGTTTCTTCCAGTCTCTCCAGCTGGCGACATCTCTGCTCCTGTTTTTTGCTTCTCTTGATTGAAGAGGGCTTCTTTTCCCCGCCTTTCTATTCTATCCTCTTCGCTCTCCTGTGCCTTTTCTTCAGTCTTCTCTCCAGAGCTCTTTACTCCTGGCCTCTGCCAACGAACTGGCTTCACGCTGCACATCATGACTAAATAATGGCCGTCGCATGAACACTGATTGATTAAGTGACGAATTGGCTCTTCGCGGCGCCCAAATTTCAAATGGCCAGAGGTGAGCTCTGATTGGCTCACCGTCTCGGCCACTGATTGGCTGGAAGCAAATCATTTACGATTCGCTATCACCAGTGCTGAGGGACCCCGAAAGAGAAAAAAACTTACCTGAATCCTGACACCGCTCATCAGTTAAGTGCCCCGCCTGGCACTTCTTACCATGATTAATTCAAATTAATTTAAGACTAAACTTTGCAGTATTTTAGGAGCAAAAGTGAAACATTTATTTGAATATAAAGGGTGATACTAAAGGTGAAGGTTGTTGGACTTTTCTGCCTCTTTGCACATGGAGAAAGTCAAATTTATAATAATAAATACACATAGTGTGCAACCTAATTTGCAATATTATATATAAATATATATTTATATTGTGAAAAGCGTGCAAACAGATGGCTCCTCACATAGGTCTCCAATGAACCACGTTGACGTTTATTTACTTGTCAGGATGGATAAACAGTCTTGGTATTCAGCAATGAAATGAAACATTCATAGAAATAAACATAATCCCATAGCCCTAAACATTGGCTATCACAGTTAGGTCCATAACTGGTCACTGTCCACTTTTTAGTAGCAGTCTTCCACACACAGTTCAAATCCAGCTTTTTAAGCTTCCTGTCAGGCCTTGCTCTGGCTGACTTCTTAATCAATTAGACAAGGTGCCGCACCTGGTCTCTTGCTCTGTGTGAGTGGGTGCAGATTTAACCTGCTCTGCTGTGGTTTTCCATCACTCTTTCCACTTTTAGAAGGTGGCAAAGTGTCCCAATTGCCACAATATATATATATATATATATATATATATATATATATATATATATATATATATATATCTGCATATACATATATATATATAATTATTAGAGAATTATTGTTATTATATTATTGTCCACATACATTTGGTTTATTTGGGAATTGCCTATACAAGACTATAAACTATTTAACTTTCAAGATGATTGTTGCACCTGCTACAATGTAGATCCGTGAAACAAAGGATTCATCACCTTTGTAACTGCTTGTGGGCCTTCTGTGATGACATCATTGTGTAAGACACACCCACCAAAATTTAGAAATTGGACTGTAACCGGAGACCTGCCTCCCACATTCTCTTTGGAAGTATGGGAAGAAGGTTGTATTGAAACTGATCTGTGTCCTTTTTTTGCTGTAACTGAAATATATGATAACTAAACTTCTATTTACTACAACATCTACAATTGGAATGGACATGACATCTATTTATGATTTTAACATAATTGTCTTCTAGTTTGCAGAGGCATCACTGGAGAGTGGGCAAACATGCACCATGATGTGCGCTAGCCAAACAATTGACACACACTGATGCAAAATGGCTGTGGTTTGTAAATAACCATTGCTCTTGTACATATAATATTATATATATAGTTTTCTTAAACTTTTTGAAGATTTTGAACCTTTAGAAAAATGCTATTTTTCATTTTTTCAACTGTTCTGCCCTATTCTGCCATTTTTTAAGACAGACGTTGTAAACAAAGTGCAGTGTAAAAAGGTGAGATTAACGGTTTTTGCAATATAATTCCATCTTTATAATTTTTAATAGCGGTTGTATGCTAATAGCTTTGCGCATGAATAGTGCTTTGTTCAGGACAAAAGTGCAAAAACTAAATGATGGTTGTGTGAGTCTCATATTTAATTGAGCAAAAAAGTTGATTGCGCAACCATAATTATGCATATTGGCCTATCATAAATGATCCCCAATATAGTTACAATCTTAACATCTCATTGTCCAGATTTAGAGTAGTGTAAGTCTGCTTTTACACTGAAAGTTAATAATTCACTACTTAAGTCAAACACGGATGTTTGGAACAATTGCAATTTCACTAGGAAAGTATTCAAATTACTGTTCAGTAACGTGACCCTCAGTAATTGATCACCATGGACTTTTGCATGGGAATATCTGGGTAACGTAAACACAGAAAAACATTCATATCAGCTTCCAACTTGTTTGCATGTCTTCAGTCAATAAATTAATTTTTAAAAATAAAACAGTAATATGTGTTACCTTATGAAATCTATTTCCTAAATGAAAAGAAATGGTAATAGTATTTGAACGACCCAAACCCCCAAAATAGTCAGTCTCCAGTAAGCATTTTGATAACACCTTAATTAGTATTTATTATACTACTGTCTTGAGCCACTTTGAAGTATGACTGCAAGTTTGACGCTAGTTCAAATAAAAACATAATTTACTGTGAAGTTTGTAATACATAAAATGGTTCAGCATTGAGATTATTGTAATCTTATTGTGTGTATTAACCCAAAATACTGTAAATGTATTCTTCCTATATTTAAAACATTTGTAGTATTTTGTATTTATTTTTAGCTAATATCACAATATTACTTCAGATAACGAAATACATGGGTTATGCACTGTAGTGGCTCCACAGTCTGCCCAGCACAGGTTTTCTCTCCACATTTGGAGACAACCTCCGTGGATAAGCAGAAAAAGTGTGAACACAACATCAAATTCCAATGCTCTGCTCCTTTAGTACTACCCCTATTATTCAAATAAACTTTTTTTTTTTAAAATACTGCTTTGTTTAGCATTTTTAAGTCACGGGAGTGAGAGGATATTGTGACTGTTTTTCATACATTTTTCACATTTGTGTGTGTAAAGCTTTTTATCACATTGCTCGATAGGTGTCTAGAAATTCACTTCTTCTCTGAAGTCTGGTGTTGATCTGAACATACTATGTTTTTAATGGGATACGTTTGGTAGAGAAGTGCATTTGCAGAAGCACTCTGAGTAATGCAACACATTACCCACAAAATTGCCATTTGTAACAAAACTATGTCCCTATGTACAATCAGGGCTGCCAAAAGGAATTTAGGGCCCCGGTACAACAAATTCATGGGGCCCCCTTATAGTCGAGTATGTTAAAAAAAATTGCAGCGCAACACATCAAAATCACTAGGCTCTGAATTTGCCGGAGCGTCACATATGTCCAAGCACTCCTGACTTTCAGGACATCTAGCACCACAGTGTAGTATAGAAAGAATGCAGTGTGTACACAAAGAGTTTAGTCTTGGCCTGCACCTTACATTTGGCAGAACACTCACCAAAAATTTGTCCCTACTAGAATCACAACATTTCACATACTGTCCTGCTCTCTCCTACCTGTTCTCACTTTCATCACCTATGACTGCAGGTTTCTTTAGTTGCGGCTTGTCTGGATCCTGGAATGCTGGGGGCCCTATTTGGAAAAAAATGGCTACATTTAAATAATTCCAAACAACCCTGGCATTAATTTAATACCACCCACGATTAATAATTAAGCCTTCCTCCAGCTCCAACATTACAATAATGTGCCCCTTCATCATCGCCATGCCTTATGATCACACTACGCCCTCCATGCTGCTTTTGCCCCTTCACCTGGCTCTCCTTCATCACACTATACTATGCTGCTCCCCCCCTTTTTCAATCCCACTGTGCCATGCTCCTCCCTGTTTTTTAACCCCACTGTGCCATGGTGCCCCATTTTTTAACCCCACTATGGCATGGCCCCCCATTTTTTAATCCCTCTGTGTCATCCTGCCCCCCTGTTTTTTAACCCCACTGTGACATGCTCCCCCTGTTTTTTAACCCCACTGTGCCATGCTGCCCCCCGTATTTTAACCCCACTGTGCCATGCTGCCCCCGTTTTTTTAACCCCACTGTGCCATGCTGCCCCCGCTTTTAAACTCCACTGTGCCATGCTGCCCCCCTGTTTTTTAACCCCACTGTGACATGCCCCCCCTGTTTTTTAACCCTATTGCGCCATGCTGCCCCATTTTTTAACCCCACTGTGCCATGCCCCACCCCGTTTTTTAACCCCTATGTGCCATGCTGCCTCCCTGTTTTTTAACCCCACTGTGACATGCTCCCCCCTGTTTTTTAACCCCACTGTGCCATGCCCCCCCTCATTTTTTTAACCCCTTTGTGCCATCCCCCCCTGTGTTTTAACCCCTCTGTGTCATGCTGCCCCCCCCCATTTTTTAACCCCTTTGTGTCATGCTGCCTCCCCATATTTTTTTAACCATCCCGTTTTCCTCCCTTTACTTACCTTTTCCTTTTCTTCTCTCTTCTTTCTAGGTCCTCTCTGCTCCTCTCTGCTCCATTCAGACTGAATGCTGACATGATGACGTCACGCCCGGCATTCAGTCTGAATGAAGCAGAGAGGAGCAGAGAGGAGGGACTCCGGTGCCACGATCACGTGAGTATGTTTATTTTTTTTTAACTACCCTGCTCCCCCCACCAACGACCGACCCCCCCCCCCCAGCAGAAAAAAACACAAAAAAAACCCAACAACAAAAAAGATGTACTTTTGAAATGTAGGCATGCCCGGGCCCAGGTAATTAGTACCCGCCCCCCCCACCTCTCGGCGGCCCTGTGCACAATGCATTCAGTAAAATGATTAAAAAAAAGGGCTGGTTGAGAATTTGGGTTGAGGTTGTGGGGTGACACTGCTGGGTTTTAATTATTTTTTAGCTTTATTTTACATAGCGTCTGTGCATGGTAACTGTTTTGTCTCAATAAAGGTGTATGACGAGACCTGATTCTGCCAGATCTAAGCTGGTGCACAATTGAAGTTTCTGGCGAAGTGGGAATGGACATGCAGGAAAAGCTAAGCCCCTGAAAATGTTTTGTGCTATGTGCAGTTTACTTTACATGGCACCTGTCATTTTCCAGTTTAAGCACTCCCTGCCTGCCATCAATATACAGACAAATACATTGATGGCAAGTAAAACTGTTGTACAGCAATCCAAAGTGAGTCTTGATACTATTTTCCTTTTTTTTGTGCTCCAGAAACGTTATATGTAGCTTGCCTAAATCAGCATATTCTGGCTGCATAGCTTATTGGGTGTATTTAAAAATCACTTGTACAAACCTAATATTACCACTACCAGTTATTAAGTAGTGAGATTTCTTGACAGCGCTATGATATTGTTGGGTGAAAATCTTTCTGTAAATCACAAATGTAACATAAGATTCTATTACTGAAACAAATATGAGGTGTCTTATGCTCTTGCACTGAAAATAATTCCTCCTTATCCTAGAAAATGTGTATCAGCCCAAAGGGAGCATTTCTCTTAATAAAAATATTTTTCTGTCTTCAGTGGTTCAATTAGTGGATGTTTTGGACGTGATTAGAGGCGTGCAGTGACTAACAGTATATCATGTATTCTGGAACAGCTGATGCCCTTTAAAAAGTGATTCTCTATTTCTAACTCCCCAAAGAAGAGTAATAAAGGCCTGGAGAGAGGTTAATGATGAAAAGTACATACATATGGCTGAAAACAACAGACTATCAGATGTCATTTGGCTTTCCTGCATGAAACTGTTTTCTCTGGATTACTGCTGTGATCGCTAATCAATCTGGAGAAAAAAGGGCTACACTGCACACTGCTCAGGGAATTACATTTTTACTCTGTTCCTCTGCAAATCCAATGTGCTTTCACTTTTATGTGTTGGTTATTCTGCAAGAAACTAAAGAAACAAATGTTAACATTCACTATATCATAGGTGGCTAGTGGGCAGCTGTAAGATTCATTTTGTATCGCTGCATACTGTACAGCAGCTTGAATTTATTAAGCCAGGGTTCGCAACCCCCCAACTAACTAAAATCTCCTTCACCGGCAAATGGAAGCTCCGACACCTTTGTGGCTATTGTACATGCCTGGCTAAGGTGGATGAGGAGCGTCTTCTCCGGTAATAGAATCCTATGGACTCCATTAAAAAGGTATAATAATGCCATCTTGAGTTTCTAAAGGCTGGAGGTAAAAACAAGGCAAAGCTTTTCTCCTGCTTTACCCCTTTATAAATTAAAAGAAGAGCAGCGATGACCATTCTCTGGAGAAAGCAGCTGTTTTTTTGGCTCATTGCAGCTTAGTAAATAGATCCCTTAGACTGTAAGCTCAAATGGGGCAGCGACATATGTGAATGACTACATATTCTCTGTACAGCGCTGCCTAATAGGGTGGCGCTTTATAAACATTCGATACCAATAATAATAGTTCATATCACCTAAGTGTGGACAGTTGAAACTGTAAATTAACCCTTACAGCTCTGGGTTAGTTTTAAATTGTGTTGAGAAGGCTTACTTTCTATCACTGCTTATGCCGGCGTTAGAAGTTCTCCTATAGCTGCTATTTACCATTAAACTCTCGCTGAGGCAGCTTAGCAATACTCAGCTGTGTCTGACGAGACGCTAATGGTAAATTGCATCTCTAGGTGATTTTCTATCGCCGCTATAAGTAGTGATAGAAAATAAGCCTCATCGTGAAAGTTTAATAAATGGACCCCCTCGGAGTATAGTATAGGCAAGGCAAAACATCAGCATATAGCATTACTACTTCTTTAGAAATGGTCAAAAATTAATATGACAAGGGCTGCCATATAGAACTGGCTTTTTCCTTCCAAAAGTTGAGATATTACCTACTCCTTATATGTGTGGAAAGAAACAAGCAAAGAGGTAATACTCTGTAACACTGTACAATGTAAAATGAAAATGCAATTAATCTAGACATCTGCAATGAGGATGATAATGAGGGTGATGAAATTGTCACCACTGAAGAAGATCACCACTGTTAGCTAAATGTCCATTAGTAATGTGTTAAAATCCCTGTCTAGTCTCCTGTTCAACAAGCAACAACCAAAATATTCGCTTTTGTTGGGGCTCAAACAAATCAAGCACTTCAGCCACAAAAGAGGCAGTCCCTAACACTTCCACAGCCCCATTCACTCTTGTCGCATATGAGGAACAGTGAGATCTAGCAGCTTAAGTTTTATCTGGATGGCCAACTCTTCAGCTCCTTTTGGACTGAATGAAAATGAATCAACTGGTTTACCAAATCAAGTTCCAGTGGAGAATAATAAAGCATTGTTTTAAAAATCCCTGGCTACCTCACTGCTTGGTTATAACCTCATACCCACTGGGACTAGCAAAGGAGATGGTGACCTTGGGGCTGTTGACAGAATAAGGGTACATCTTTACAAAACAGGAGGTGCCTGGTCAGAGGGGCCAACAAATCCTTCTGTCTAGGAACACAGATACTGTAAAATAAGAAGTGAACTGCCCGCTGCCCACGATAAAACAGAAAAACCAGTCTGTAACATTTCTGCAACCCCATTCATTCTTGACTCAGATGTGGTGTGGAGTTGTGCCCCGCCGCAGCGCCCATGAAGAGGATGAAGATGGGTCCCGCTGCTGTGCCCTTGAAGAGGGTGAAGAAAGAGGAAGGAAAAACGTACTCCCCGTTCCAGCGCCGGTGAGTACTTCTCTTCTTTCCCCGCAGGTCCGGGCAGCAGTGGGCAGGTAAGTCAATCAGGGCTCACCTCCCTTTCTGGCCAATCGGCGGCCGGATGGATGAGCCAATCCTGGCTCACCTTCAGCAATTTAAATTATTGGTGCAGCGGCGAGCCAATCAGCGCTTGTGGTGTCCAAATGACGTCAGCCCGCCGGCAGCTATTTAAGCTGTCAGGCGCCAGCATTTTGTCAGAAGTCCGGCGGAGCAGAGAAGAGAGGACGTTGTGGTAGAACAAAGAATTAAGAATAAAGAAGAAGACGGCGGAGGTGGCAGGGTGTCCTTCTCAGGGCAAGGAGCTACCCTGCCACTGGAAAACAGCGCTGGAGATGTCGGCGGGGAGCCCTTGTAATAAAAATGGCACAAAAACAAAAAAAACAATTGCTGAAATAATAAAAATAGAAATGTACACTGTATATAAAGGTAATAATGTATGATAAATAAATAAAATGAGGCATAAATTAAGCTATACATTAAAAAAACCTGCATTAATATGACTCTCCCTTAAATAAATTATTCTTTACCATCTTTCCAAAATAATATAATGTAATGCCTTGTAAAATAATACAACAAAATGAATACTAATCTCCCACTCTCATTCAATGAATTTTAAAAAAATACAATTAGCTACTGCCAGCAGTAAAAACTGTAGAATATCACAAGTAAGTTCATTATACTGCATCTTCATTTTCTGCTTTTCTCTAAAATCGCAGAAACAGTAGAGAAAAGTGAGAACACATGTTCTAGCATGTATATCCGATCATCATCACTATCACTTGGCACTTACACCTGACCTGTAGCTGGTGCAAGTGATATGATAGAAAAACACATAGCTTAGAGATGCCCAAAGCCTTGAATTGGGCGCTACGGCGTTGCTCGAGCTTAGCACACCTTTACCGTACATTGAATCTGCCCATGAAATCGTAGCCTGTCGTAAGTGTTCTTTGTGCTCAAAGATGAATTGCATACACTTGTGTTCTCTGACATATAGTCCATTTCTTGGCATGCACAGAGCAAATTAAGAGGTTGGCCAGTGAACATCATACCACAGAGTGTACTAACATTCCTGTCTGACATTTTGCTTTTCCGCGGCCTTCAGTGGACAGCAGCCATTTTGTTCTGCCAAGTGTGTTACACTGTCACCAACAAAGTTAAATTCATCTAACATGTGTGGAGAATCTCCTCTATTGGGTCAATCAAACTGACTATGCATATAGGAGCTCCACCACAAGACAGACCAGATTTATCACACTGCATTAGAGCTAAATTGTTAGGATTTGTATGGGTGTCCTGTGAGAAGTGTGTGACTGAGTGATTACAGTCACTTCTCAGTTCAAGGGAAAAAAGGTAAATGTGTAGACCTGGTTGTATGTGGCCTTGTTTAAGCCACAAACCACCCAAGTTTAGTTCAAAATAGTTATCTGAGGTACCTCAAGGTAGAGGCAGTATTAGATAAGAATATGAATAACACTATTGCGCTAGGCAGGTGTGGGTGTCAGTGTGTGTGTGCGCTACTAAACACGGGTTCCTCCACCTAGTAGAACTAGAAGAAACTATGGGGCAGCCGTGATGTGCAGCGGTTGTCCTTGTAGTTGATTGCTGTGGTGGGGTGAAGGGTATCGAGAGAAAAGAGATATAAGTACGGATAGAAGTAGGATAGTCTGAGTAGAGTGCAAAATTAAGTGTAATCAATTAAATGGTGGGTATATGAAAAAAGTAAAAATAAAAAAAATACTAAGTTAAAGGTAACAGATGTATATAAGTAACAAGTAGGATAAATAACCAAAGCAAAAAAAGAAAACAAAGGGGTAAAAGGATATAGGCAAACTGTTTTCGTAGTTTAGGTAGGTCCCAAATGCTTTTCACCACGTGTAGTGATTTCCTCAGTGGGTTCTGAGTGCAGAGGGGTCAGTCATCTTGAGAGGCCACCTATATATATGTTCGGGCCGATTTTCATTGGTTGGTGTGGTTATTGGTGATATAGTGTAATCCTATAGGTTTAAGGTCTTTAAATCGTTGGTGGTATAGTGGGCGGGTGGTGCACTACTCAGTTATGAGTTTTTGGATGCCTAGCCTTTTAGTTTAAAAGGTTTAGGAAGGTTTTAATTCCGTTGGTGGTATAGTGGGGAGGAGGAGTGCGCACGCATCTGCTTGCTGAGACTCAGGCGCCGTCGTTGTGTTGGCAGATGTGCACGCATCTCTCTGTGGAGGTAACTAATGCGCATGTCCGGAAGTCTGTGCAACAGCTCGTTGGGACAGCTGTTATTCTCTGGGATAGTGCAGCCAATACATGTGAGGACAGTGAGGTTCTCAGTGGGATGTGATTAGGGGGAATAAGGAGTATTGGGAAGCAAGTATATAAAGTGGATGTAAGGATTAGGATATGTATAGGAATGTGAAATTGGAAGTGGAGAGTTGGAATTGGACATAGAGAGATGTAAAGAGGGGTGAAAGCTGAGGTGTAAATCGAGATCAAGGGTATATGTGATAAGGGAAGATAAGGCTAGAAATCTCAGTATGAGTGGAGTAGAGATGAAAGATAAGGGTGGATGTATGATCTGAGATGTGGGTGGAGCAGGGGCGGATCCAGAAGTTAATTGTACCGGGGGCGATTTAGGGGGGGCGATTTAGCTCCGCCCCCTTTTTGACACCTAAGGCTGCTGACGGCTGCACACTATGTGCAGATCCGTTCAGCAGAGACAGTTAGGGAGAGAGTCCTGCCCGGCTGCTCTGATTGTGTCAATCAGAGCAGTTGGGCAGGACTCTCTCCCTAACTCTCTCTGCTGAACGGATCTGCACATAGTGTGCAGCCGCCGGCAGCAAGCCCCTGCTAGGGGGGGGCGATCGCCCCGATCGCCCCCCCCCCTGGATCCGCCACTGGGGTGGAGGTGGAAGTAGGTTGGAAAGTACATTTGGCAGTAAATGTGGAATAGGAGTTTGGAAGGCAAATAGGAATATAAATAGGAAAATGAATATGAGTAAAAGTGGAAATGGGAGTGATGGTGGAAGTAGAAATGGAGATGGAAATGGAAATGGTGTGAGTGGGGATCCCAGAGCAGCTGTAACAGCTCTGTGTGAGCAGAGGAAGCCGTCTCCAACTCTGGTTGTATAACATCCTATCTGGAGAAGTTGATGTGTTTTCTACATGCTATAACATCTTTATACCCAGGATAAGCGCATGCCCTGAAGGAACTGGATCCTGCTCTTGAAGATGCTGATTTTAATGTTTTTATGTGTTTTAAGCCTGATATTTCTGGCAATAAAGATATTTGATTTTATTTATCTATTTCTATAAGAAGTATATCTCATATACACACATTGTTCTGTGAGGGGAGTGTTATGTAATTCAGCACACATACACAAGGATTTCCATTTATTCACCTTAATACATTGTTTTATCCTGTGCAATTGACATTCTTTTCAGTGGAAGGAATCTTACATCTATTTAACCTATATCACCTACTGGTGATTTTATTTTCAGTGGGAGAAATATCCTTATTCTTTATCACATATTGGTTTTGGTTTATATATTTTACCATATATACAGGTCACACCGATGGTACTCATTATTACGGCTCTGGGAAAGCCGACATAGTTTTAAACTAACCCAGCATAACAATTGGTATAACAGTGATGCTAATAAAAAGCCTACTTACTATATGACAGATGCTAACTTAGACCGAAGGTTACAATGAGCGGCGCGTGTAAGATCCGAATGTCCTAAATAGGTACAGTACTAAATTACGTAATTTTCCATAGACAGAGTGAAAAGGCCGGTTTTAAAGCGGCGATACCCACAACCCACACCATGTATAATGCAGTACACATGTGGGGTCCGAGTATTAGCACTGTACATGTTTAGGACATTCGGAGCTTACACGCGCCGCTCATTGAAACCCTCAGTCTAAGTTAGTGTCTGTCATATAGTAAGTAGGCTTTTCATTAGTATTGTTGTTATACCAATCGTTATGCTGGGTTCGTTTAAAACTATGTCGGCTTTCCCAGAGCCATTAATCCGTAACCCACCCGGTCACACTATGTGATGTATTTTTATTTTTTACATGTACACACTGGAAAAATAAAATAAGAAATCACACTTCACAAGAAGAAAATAATTTTACTTAAGAGACATTATTATTGCCTGTTTATTTGTTAATGTCACATCAGCGCAATTGTTGCACTAGTGTATTTATTGTATCATTTGGTGTTTAACATGTATGGGTGATGTAGTGATAGAGCTTGATTGCTGCAGGTGTGCTTGGAAGCGCAGGTCAATTTAGAAACTTATTTTTTTGTGGATTATCCTACATCTATCCGCACCTATATCTCTTTTCTCTCGATACCCTTCACCCCTTATATCCTTACCCTGCCTGTACCTTTAGGAATCTCCCTTGGTTCACACCACCTTATACAGACTCTCATCCTCCCTCTATCCCCACTCCCTGCTCCACCAATCCTTCACCATTTCCTATCTCTCACTCTCCTAGGTACCCATATCCATGTTCCCTAATCTCTCCTCTATGCTCTAATATTCACGTCCTTCACCATTGTGCCCTATTAGACATGTCCTTTACTACTGTCTGTCTCCTTCATTTTGCCACACAGACTAATCCTGTACCGTGCCATCCTACACCTGACCGCTCGCTCGACGCCTGAAGACAACCCTGATTCCACAAACCACAAACCCCGCCACAACCATCAATTACAAGGACAACGCTGCATAACCACACCACGGCTGCCCCCTACAGCTTGAGTTCCATGGACACCCAAAGATAAGAGGCAGTGTTAGCATAACACTCCAAGTGTACTTGAATGTGAGGATAAAATAAAGCATTTCCTGAGGGGGAGTGGAGATGAGCTGTCATTCCACAGTGACTCGCCTGTGGTTTCCCAAACAGAATGTCTCAGGCAGTCCTGTGGAATACAATGGATAATAATTGACCTTCCCTACCTACCGAACTAAGATATCACGAAGCCCCTGTAGAAATGAACCCTTTACAGTACTTTATAAAGTCACAGGCAACCCAGCTGTTCCAGGCTTCCTGGAGAAAAAGGAGGGCGAGAGTGAATGTAGCTACAGCCCCCTCACCTGTATCCTGGTACCTGATCCTTACCCATAACCCATCTGGCTTCAATTTAAGGACAATGAATAACAACTTTGCTGCAATATCAACAAGATACAATAAACAATACACATATTTACAATGAGTAACATATAGTGAAAAGGTACAATGTTCCCTTATCCACATGTAATTAGACACTACAGTTGTACTCTGGTAAGCTGGGGAACAAAAAACAGGGCTAAATAAAGTGCATGTTGTAAAGCTAAACATTTTGTGAGAAACGAGGGATAGGTTGGTTGAGGGAACATCAAGGTTTTTTAATCACACAACTGGATCTAAACTACATTTGAATTTTAGACCTAAACAGTATCCTAAATGTCTAGAAATAAGTGATTTTGAAAACTAGTTTGAGTAACACACAGTTATATCATCATCCCATTTAAGTCAGAATAAAGTAATATACATGAATATATAATAATAATAATATAATATAATAATATACATCGATACTTTTCAAAACACCTGTCCCTTTCTGCCTGCAAGAGATTTAATAGGTACCTCTAAGATGAGGAGATTTAAACTATGTTTAAATAGCATCACCAAAAGAGAGTGCTACCGATAATAATATTCCAATTCACTACTTCCTCCATAAATGGACAGTTGTGATCATGAAGCTCATGTTATTATTTGAATTTCCAGCAGTTGTGATCTATGACATACAGAACTATGTGACACTGAAGCCGTTACTCGGCAACAGCCAAAACAGCTCATGATGCTCCAGCAGATGTTGAGATTCAAATATAAACCTGAAGCAACAGTTGGATTCTCTTAGATCAGCATCCAGTGAGGAGCTGTGAGGAGCTGTGAGGAGCTGCTCTGCTTGAGTCTCTTCCTATCATCCTGTCCAGAGTCCAGTTTGCTGATATTGTTCCCATCATGCAGTATTTCCAGGTTCCTGAACCTGGGTAATCTCAATCGGGCCTTCAGGCTCCTGTGTACCAATATGTTCATGGTGTCTCATCTCAAGGACATCTTGAAGGAGTTGGTGAGTTGTGAAAATGTGATCATTAGTGCTAGGAGTAAATAATATAACTACTACGAAATGTATGAAACAGAGCAATAAACTGTTGAAATAGTCACTTTGTTTCAAGGTAATGGGATTAATTTAGTACAAATGCATGTAGCGTTTATGAAGGACTTATTTCTAAATAAATTATTTTTATCGTTGAAAGTAAAGATAAAAACATAAATGTCTAAACCGAGACAATCTATTTATCCTTCTTAATGCCAAGTGGCAGAAGAGTGTTAGCAAGAATGATTTACAAAGTTTGTTTTGAATAAGGAAACTAATTATAAAATAATTATTAAATAGTTTGTCGTTTTTAAGTGGGAGTGCTGTAAGTTACAAACTTTTTGGGAACAAATTGAAGATGAGAATTTTGGGCCTGATTCATTAAGGATCTTAAATGAAGAGGTATCTTATTTCAGCACATAAGTTAAATACTGACTGTTTTTCATGTAGCACACAAATACTTGATAGCTTATTTCTACACTGAAATTTAAAGTTGATATTTATGTGCTACATAAAAAAACAGTCAGTATTTAACTTATGTGCAAAACAGAAAACTAGTTTGCACCCCTTGCAATGTAACATGGTTTTGTCCAGGAGACTGAGATAAGATGCCTCTTCATTTAAGATCCTTAATGAATCAGGCACTTTATTATTAAATTTGGATTAGGCAAAATATTCAGTCAAGTATGACATATTCATGTACTAAGGCAAGTAGAGGCCACATCAAAGATTTTTCTTTTATGGTAAATGCAGCGCTAGAAGAGTTTAAGGAAAGTGTAGAGCAGGGTCGCAAAGAGGAATTACATGTCCCAGTACAGCAACTTCTTGGGGCCCTTCCATAATTACCAAAGGGGATGTGGCCACACAAGGTTGGTGGATCCTCCCACTACAGAGGCACTCCAGGGCCCCCAGGAGGCCAGGGCCCCTGTAATTTGTACCTGCTCCCTCCATCTCTTGGCACCACTGATGGTTACTTATAAATACAGATAGGTTTTGTACTTATTTAGGTGTACACAGACATGTGCAGACTGCTGCACACAAATTATCAGATACAGTCTACTTTAAATAGCATTAAAGAACACAGATATAAAAAACACAAACATTATCTACACTCTCTTAACTATAGAAAAATACACCACAAAACTGTTTCATTTCAATGAGCAATTCATTTCAATGAGCAATGGATTATGAAACTAATCCATTGCAGAGACGTTATGCAAATTCTGTTTCTACTTTTTTATTATGGCATATGACTGTTTTTTGGGCATTTGGCGTATATCTAAATTTATGTGAATGGGTTAGCACATCAAGATAACACCTACTGTGGGAACAAAATGTAGCTCCTTTTGAGGGGATGAGATGGGCGGATCACAGTGCTTGTTATATAGGAATGCACATTTATTTGCACAGATAAATCAATCTTATTAAAACGTCAAATCTATAATTTAGGATAGGAAATAAAGACAGCACTAATGACCCCTTTCCACTCATGACTTCATTAAATCATAAATTAAGTTCCAAAGAATAGTGCTATATAAATCATTAGCGGACAAGATATTTCTCAACCAAATGCTTTCTGTCAATGACCCCTGTTGAATAAGTGACATTAAAGTACTTTTCTTGCACAAAGTGGTGTATTGATAACTATTAAATTGATTATATCTCACTTTTGGGTTGAGATCTTTAACCTGCAATATGTGGAACCTCTATACTTAGATAAAGGTTTTATTGTTTTTCAAAATACATTCTCTTTTTTTCCATTTCTTCTAGGTCAAAATTTTGGCATGATTGGCGCTAACTATTTAAGTGTTGCTCAAAATGGTAATGGATCGGTAAGGCCACAGGAGGTTACTGTACAAGGCTCCTCGTGGTACTACGAGCCCCTACGCCCTGTCAATGTCTATCCTGAGACCCGCACCTTAAATGAATGGCATCAGAGGCATGATACTGTAGACATCATACCACATTATTCAGTGAATTCATTGGCCCAAGTACCACACAGTTCACATAGCTGCAATATTCAGCCAATGGGTGTAACTGGACATGTTCAGTACCCTGGACTGAAACAAATACAGTATATGCCAACTACTGAGATTCACAACAACAGAGGTCAAATGTTTTATCAGCCTAATGCTTACCTACAGCAACAGCAGCAGTTGTCCGTTATGAATCAAATACCACCAGGCCAGATGTATTCCAACAATTTCAGCTGGACACATCATGACATGCAAGCCGGAGGAAAAATGATGCCACCTAATGTCAGGAAATCATTGCCATTAGACGTCAACACTCAAGATGCTTCTCAAGGATCTCAGACTGCAATGACCATCATGACCTCCAAGGTGACCCCTGTAGAATATGTATCTGCTCTGCCCACACATATAGATTCAGGATCTAAAATGTCTCAAGAATTAAGCAAGAACTCAAAAAACATCAAGAAGAGTAAGGACTCATCTAAGTGTGAAACCCTTCCTTCCAACATCCAACTAAATGTTGCTTCAGATGACACAAAGCGTTTCTTCAGGTGGGATAATAAACATAAGGACCCATCTTCCAAACATTTTTCTGATAGATCAAAGGCTGCTATTTGTTTCAATCAAGATCTACAACCCTACGTCGTAAACATCTAGAACCATTGCAAGATTCAAACACCCTTTTATCACCAGGGGATATTTGCACAGATCAGGATGCAATGGTTCCTACAATAAGCTCTGGGATGTCTTCAAACAATGAAATTCAGAATGTACCTCATGGGAAGAAGAGATCTGTGAATAATATACTAGGTTCTTTTGCCAATGACCTTCTCTCTTCTGACTATGAAGATCCTGATGTCTCCTTGCTTATTTCCAGCCTGGATTATTTGTATAAAGAGACAACATATGGAGACATACCGAGCAAAATAAAATACCTCCCGATTTGCCCCACCCTCTTCATTTAAGCCCCTTTCCAATTGGTATTCCATATTTAAGAAGAGGCATCTGAGTAAACTGAAGGCAAAGGCTGCAAAGCACCAAAAGTCTGACAAACCCAAAAAACAGAAGTGAACCCATGTAAATAAATAAAATGTGTATTCTATGCTATCCTTTGTGGAGTTAATCAAGTCTGGATAAGTTATTGTGTAATTTTTTTTTATATTTGTAAACATGTTCTAATTAATTCATTACCATACTTTTCTGGATATTTATATTCTACCTTGAAAGAACCTTCAATATTTAGAGTTTTTATAAAAAAAATGTAGTTGCTATAGGTTCTATTAAATTTTTCCTAAAAACGTTTGGGCCTGATTATATCTGTCATCATTAATTGGAAGTTTAAGCTCAATATCATTATACTGTAATGAAATGTTCAGTGCAAGTCAAGAAATTGGTGCCTATAATGTGGGTTTCAATATACACAGCAAAAACCCTTTTAATATATGTTTTACATTTATTTTACATGTACAATAACTGTAATTAAATCTCATAGTTTATTTCATTAGAAACACTTGTTTAATTTCATGCGAAGCAGCTCAATTCTCCATATTTCTCATTAATCAACCAGCACAATTATACCAGTGCTATCAAAGTGAGCAGTTAGACACATATATAGATTGTTTCAAGAAAAAAAAGAGAATTTTAAATGTATATCTAATATTTTTGAATGTAAATAAAAATTTATATGAATATCACATATGCCCACAGTGTCCTCCTGCAACACAGGCTCCAGCTATGATGTTCTGCTGGGAATGTAATGGGAAGTGCAGACTGATCTACACATCGCTGGTGATTTATTTTTTCCCCGGTGAACTTGGAGGCTCTATAGGACTATATGATTCAGAGTGGAGGAAATTCCTCCCTATTTACAGTCAATTAAAACTAGAGATGTTCACTGACCCCCGTGTTTTGGTTTTGGTTTTGGATGTGGATTACCGTCATGTTTTGGTTTTGGTTTTGCCAAACCGCCCTTGCGTGTTTTGGTTTTGGTTTTGTTTGGTTTTGTTTTGCTATTTTTGAAAAAAAAATAAAAAATTTTGGTCTAAAATAACCTAATTTAGTGCTCCACCAGTTTCCTGGATAAGTGAGGTAATTCTAAAGCTAATAAATTATGAAAAAAACAGTTTAATCCCTGGTAGGTCGTCCTTAATTCGAACACTTGTCTGCAAATTATACAGACAAACCTGGTTGTGTACCTCCTCCATCTTTGATTATTGGCAATGTAGCCATCGTCTTTGGGTGTATATTACACCCTCCACTTGTAGTTGAATAGAAAAAGCAGCCTGCATAGACTGTGGAATTAGAAAGTAAAAATAAATGGACCAAGGTAGTTTGGTGACTTATTAATCCCGCCCTCCACTTGTAGTTGAATAGAAAAAAAGCAGCCTGCATAGACTGTAGAATTAGAAAGTAAAAATAAATGGACCACAGTAGTTTGGAGGCTATCTATGCCCCCCGCCCTCCACTTGTAGTTGAATAGAAAAAAAGCGCCTGCATAGACTGTGGAATTAGAAAGTAAAAATAAATGGACCAAGGTAGTTTGGTGGCTATCTATCCCCCCCCCCACCCTCCACTTGTAGTTGAATAGAAAAAAAGCAGCCTGTATAGACTGTGGAATTAGAAGGTAAAAATAAATGGACCAAGGTAGTTTGGTGGCTATCTATGCCCACCCCGCCCTCCACTTGTAGTTGAATAGAAAAAAAGCAGCCTGCATAGACTGTAGAATTAGAAAGTAAAAATAAATGGACCACAGTAGTTTGGTGGCTATCTATGCCCCCCCGCCCTCCACTTGTAGTTGAATAGAAAAAAAGCAGCCTGCATAGACTGTGGAATTATAAAGTAAAAATAAATGGGCCAAGGTAGTTTGGTATCTGTCTGCATCAGACCCCCTCTCCACTAGGAGTAAAATAGAAAATTATTCAGCCGTTATAGAGTCTAGAATACAAATAGAAATTGAGAAAGGCAATTTGGTATCTGTCTGCATCATAATCATCAACATCATCATTAGTGCCCTCGTCGCCTACACAAATCTCCCCCTCATCCTCTTCTAATTCAAAAGTGGCATCCTCAATTGGTGTATCACCGACTACACTCGGGCTGTTAAGGCACACATCAGCAGAGCTGCTGAAAGGAACCTTCTTTATGGGTACACTGTCACTAACTGAATGCTCACGATTAGACATACCACTGGTGGATGGACTCTCCACAGGGATTGGTGTCATTTCTGATTCAGAGCATACATTATCCTCTAATGCCTTACTGTTTTAGACTGCTGAAAAATAGGACTTTTGACAGCCAGAAATATTAATGCAAAAGAATGGGGGACACCCCAAAAGCACTTGGGAGTGCTAAATATTATTTTTGGAGACTGCTGACAAATAGGACTTTTGACAGCCAGAAATATTAAGGCAAAAGAATGGGGGACACACCAAAAGCACTTGGGAGTGCTAAATATTGTTTTTTTAGACTGCTGAAAAATAGGACTTTTGACAGCCAGAAATATTAATGCAAAAGAATGGGGGACACCCCAAAAGCACTTGGGAGTGCTAAATATTATTTTTGGAGACTGCTGACAAATAGGACTTTTGACAGCCAGAAATATTAATGCAAAAGAATGGTGGACACACCAAAAGCACTTGGGTTGCTTTGCCTGTGACAGATCGCATGATCGCAGGGGGAATGATTCCTCCACCCCAGCGATCGCATCCTGGTGCCTGGCTGTCACGGTGACAGCCAGGCTGAAGACAGAGTAGCGGAAACCAGCGGACTGCAAGACAGCGGGCCCCCAGGTAAGTATGTGTTGCGCTGTTGTACCGGGCCCCCTGGTGAGCCCGGTCCCGGTACAACAGTACCCTCCGTACCCCCCTGATGGCGGCCCTGCACATGCACCTTTCCATTAGATTAGCCAGGGAAGGGGGTGATACATCAAGATTATAATTACTTGCTAACTATATGGATCATATGCTATACAGTTACTGTGCGTTGTAACTCGCAGTCCAAAGTTGCATGAAAAGCATCAGTTTGTACAAGCCCTTAATATATATATATATATATAGTTTAGATACAACCCTTGCAATGTTCACTGGTTTACACTGAAGAGTTAGTTTGCCATTACCAGTACTAACCCTAAGGAAAACTAAACATAGAAAATAAAAAAGCAAAGTATAATATTTACTGTATAATATTTACTGTACAAAATGATAACATGGATATGAAAATAAATATTGTGGCAGTGCCTCTATATTGAAGGTCCTACTGTGGATCTCCCTCCTTCTACAACCAAAAAAACAAAAATACTTTAGTCTTAAAAACATGTTAATCATTTGAATACAAACATATACAATAAAACAGCATGCTAGTTAAAAATACACTTAATAATATTCAGAGGAAAACAACAATATATTATTCTCCTTTTTTCTTAACCAGTTTTCATTATTTCCATTTAATCTTCAAAAATAAATAAATATATGCTTACTAACTCATGTGTGTTTAAGTAAGAAAAAGTGGTTAGTTACCTTAGGTCAATAGAGAGTACAGTAGGAATGGTTGGGTTGTGTTTATGACTTGTAAATATCCCAGTGATTTTATTAAAAAGTATTACATTTATGCAACATATCATATAATCATATATTCAGACTAGACAATAGAAAGGTTTCCGAAAGGCTCAAATTGGTGACAAAAATGTTTTATGACTTATTCAAACGGCGATCAAACATTGATACAGTATTTGCTTCCAAAGGAAATGGTGAAATCAGGTCAAGTGCGGTAATCTGAGAGTCTGCTGGATTAAAGTTTATTAATGAAAGAAACTGTAACCTTAGGAATTTGTAGGTCGAGCCAAACTTTCCTATCAATTTATGTACCATACACAAATTATTGTGTCTGCTCCATCTTAAATAAAAGAATAAATAGACGATGCTTTCAATCTTTTGATTGTTGTACAATAATGTAAAACATTTTCATTTCACTATAAATTAGCCATAATAACTTTTATTTAACGTAACCACAGGTACGTTCAATTGATAATTTTATTTCATGAACAGCTGGGTTGTGAATCCAGGATCTTTGCCTTCTGTCCCCTGTTACTTAGCTTTTAGGCTGATTCTGTGGTTCACCTCTATTTCTACTGTATTATGTTAGCTGAGATGATCAACTCCTACCTATTCACAATGTCAGGAACAGCTGATTCCTATGTTCCTCCCAGCAGCCGACTACCTTATATAAGTCAATGTATTTTCGAGACTTGGGTACTTATTAATTACAAGTTAACCCGTGCATGATACTCATGCATTCTAGTCAAATCAAGCTACTTAAGGTGTGAAAAAGGTTCTTGTCATGCATTTGGGGCTAGGCCAGGCCTCCTCAGGGGTAGAGCGTTTCTTCCCGACGTAAGCGCCCTTTTTTAACGTGGTTTTGTCCACATGTCACCACCTCATCATTCTTCTCCATCACCTCATCCTTCATCTTCATCGCCACATCCTTAATCTCCATCATCTTACTGTTCTAAAACCTCTCGATACACAACGTTTCTGCTAAACACCTTATCGCTGTGCTCAATCAGTCTTCCTTGAAGGGCAGTATTCATAACCTGCACTTTCACATCACTGCTTCTCCGTACTCGTGAAAATGCGACATACAATTGTCCATGACCAAACACAGGCTCTGGTAAATAAATACCCACACGGTCAAGAGTTTGAGCCCTCAACTGGTAAATTTAGCCTTTACTACCCCTCCCACGGGGGAAGGGGGGATGATGGAAGTTAACTGACTTCACTATTATAATTTTTTTGTCAAATAATGTCAGTATACCAAATTTCAGGTCAATTGGATGAGCCCTTTCTGAGAAAATAGTTTTTCCACACACACACACACTAACACACGCCGCTAGGCTTATATATATTAGATACCAGAGCCACCACTATTAACTCACCAGCACCGCTGAGAGAACCGCGGTTTGAAATCTCTCGCTGTCTAGCTAAGTTAGTGGATAAATTGTCAGCCAGGCAGCAGGAGATTTTAAAACAGCTTTTCTAGTTTTGCCGATCGCATTACAGTGTTGCTTGGCTTTCCATTGTGGATCACATTAGCTTTCCATGGTGGATCACAAGAGCTGTGACTTGAAACAACTGACTGGTAAGCCAATTTGTTCACTTAGGGGTCTATGCATCAAGCATATTTGACAATTAAAAGATGCGGAAATGGCTGTTATATATGCCTGACACAGGAGATTTTCACAGAAATCTCCTCCGTTTAGGCAAATACTGTGCATAAATTAATATGGGGACTGCGATATTCAGCAATGCATAAAGCTTTGATAAGCTTTGCATTGCACAGACAGGTAACGCCATCTAAGAATGGCGTTGCTTGTTTTTTCCGATTCTGCTGAAGCCTCTCTGGCTTTGCAGAATCCAGTACAGTGGAAGTGCTGTGCGCATGCGCACAACACTTCACCGTCACCGCTAAACTGCCGGTAAATAGGGAAAAAAGTTTGCAGCACAGTGGTTACTTCGCCGAGGCTCCCATAGTAGCCTCGGCATGGTGCATCTTAGCACGCATAAATATTCATCACTGCGATTTGCAGCGATGCATATTTAGTAGCACCGCATCTTATTGATGCATAGACCCCTCTATGAGGAATAAGCAAACATAGGTGGAGATTTCAGGCCGAACATCGCGGCAGAGTTTTACCAAGCTAAGCTCTGACGCCACTCTGCTTAGAATTAAATAAGCCCCTTTGTGTAGTAATATGTAGTAATATATTTAGTAATGAAATAATTGTAGTAATGTATTATGGGTACTTTATAGCTCAAAAGTAAGATAGTATGCACAAAGGATGTGTCATTTGCTGAGCAAACTATTATTAGTACATGGAAGTAAAGGCTACAAACAGCCATTGGGAGATTACTGCATGCATATCAGCCAATTATACAACGGGCGGATTTAATGGTCCAGCTAGCAGCAGATTATATATATATATGTATATATATATATATATATATATATATATATATATATATACATACTGTATATAACCAACATAGCATCTTATCAGTACAAAGTAAATGCATGGCCTATGTGACTTTACTTTGACCAATGTTTTGAATAGTTTGTTACTTACATATTAATTATTTAGAACACTAAATTAAGTCGTTAACACAAAAACATATTCCCAATGTGCAAAAACCAGTATAAAACTTGTTTTTAGAATAAACTGTCTGATTAAAATAAAAAAAATATGATGCACCTGTTACTGGCGAGGTCAATATTGCCAAATAAAACAGTTACACATGACAACATTTGACTAAGTCACTTTCTTGCAGGCCTTATTCTCCTTCTCCCTCCTCTTTTTAGTACAATTAGCCTATAAAAGAGGTCTATCCAGAAGGGGTTCCAGCCACCAACAGACAGAAGGGACATGGCATCAGTGAATAAGTGATACATCAGTGGTTATCGTGGTGGGCGTGATGGGTAGAGTCATGCTCTTTATACTGTATATGTCTTCTGGTACACCACTACTGGCAATCGGCTATAAAATATAGTGATATACTTATTTTGTCAATAATTTAAAGCAGACATGCTCATAGTCATAAACATCTGTATGGTAGGGTATAAAGAAAACAAAGAAAAGTACAATTTATTTACAATAAGAAAGGTACAAAAAACCTTTTGATATGATCCACAATAATGTGTCAAACTGTATTATTAAGATGATAGGTACATTATAGTTCAAGTAAATATATACTGAAAATGATACACCTGTAGTGAGAAATCTGTGTTGTTAATGGTTTATTGAATTTATTAGGGTCATCCAATCATGATTGTTATCATCATCCCTATACCAAATCTTTACTTTGGCAGTCTACATATTTTTTTATTTGTATTTTGTTTTTCTCATACTTGATGTTTTAATCATTGTTTAGAATTTTCACTGTTCCATTAATTACATGACATGAGAGTTTATAATCTGTAACTTATGTAGACTTCAAAAACTAATGCAGTTGAATTAGTGAGATTTATGTTACATATTGTAGCAGTTGCTTGGATGAAAGCTGAAAACAGCTGCAATTAAGCATAGTCCTTACACTGTGTTTGTATTGTGTATTACTTGCTATGGAGGTTTTAATGAACTGCACAACATTAATCCCTTACATCCGAGTGTATTTGAGAGTGCTTACAATTTTGACTAACTGCCTAATATTTATGAACGGTGTGAGTTATGAAAGTCGTTATGTAATGGTTTATATAGAAGGGATAAAATTAAATTCTAACTCTAATAATAAGTTTATGTAAAAATGTTAGTAACGTTTCTCAAACTCAGCCATGTTTATTTTGCTGAATCTAATAATTTAATTCATATCGCTAATATAGAACATTTATTGAATTGGAAAAGGAAAATTTATGTAAACACTTTTGTTTTATTGAAAATGTAAATCTATTAATGTAATTGTTTCCAAATGTAAGATGTGCTAAGAAGGTGTTGTTTTGTTACTTTATAAAGTAATAAGATTTTTATTTTTATTTAAATTTTTTATTTTATTTTCTAATACTTAGACTGAGAGGGGAAGATTCAATTCTCCGCATTGTTCTTTAGAACAACACAGGCCGAGCTACCGTTACTACAGTAATAGCTGCGCATTATTACCATTACTATGGTGAGCTGAGAGCAAAAATCTGTGTTAAAATTTACGTAGTCACGGTAATAATGCACGGCCCGCGTTGTTCTAAAGGGGAATTGAATCTGCCCCCAGAGTGTTTTATTTGTGTATTTTTTTTTCCAACTGTGTATATGTATAACTTTATGGATATTTTCATATTATAGCAAGCTGAATATTACCTAATAGGTAATGCTTTCATTTACTCACCATTTAGTTGTACATATATATTGGGCTATATAAATAAAATGATGAGGAAATGATGATGATCTTATTCAGGTCTTTGATGTAGGGGAGTGATCTTGGGCCTGTCCCCCTGATAAGTCCTTAGACTGTATGTCCCACCTCACACTGTGCTGCCATTAAGGGCAAGCTGCATGCACTACAATTAGATGCAAGCAGCTTGCCCTTAATAAGCAGAATAGTGTAAAGTAGGACATACATCCCAACTATCACAGTCACACAAAATTGAGACTGTCGCACTAGAATCAATATAGTTGGCCACCATTGCCCATGTATTTTAAGGGGATGGGAAGAGTTTGAGAGCAGTCTAGCACTGTCTCAAATGATAGCCATGTCCCTTGCATTCACGCTGATGGCAGGGGCAATCACAGGATTTCAAAACAAGGATATCCACATCACACTAGCAGAATGCATATAAGGGAAGTGGCTATCATTTGAGACAGTATTAGGCATTACAACTCTTCCCATCCCCTTCAAATACACAGGCAATAGTCAACTGTCCTGATTCTGGTGGGCAGTCATAATTTTGTGTGACTGTCCTGTCCAGTCAGGACTTTGTTCCAACTGCCAGGATAGTTGGGATCAGGGGCGGGCTGGCCCAGGTGGCAGGGGGGCATCTGTCCCCCGGGCCGCTCGGTTTCAGCGCTTTTATGGCCGGCCGGCCGCTCCTGGAGTTAAAATTCACCTCATTTTGTCCCGCGGCCGCATCTCATGACACCAGATGCGGCTTCGTCAGTGCACAGGCGGCCGCATCACATGACATGCGATGCGGCCACCTGTGTGCCCACCGGGTTATACTAAGCCAGCCCGCACCTGGTTGGGATGTATGTCCTGCTTCACACTCTACTTATTATTAAGCCTGAGCTGCTTGCATCAAACAGTTGGATGACTGAGCAGGACAGTCACACAAAATTGGTACTGCCCCACCAGAATCAGAACAGTTGGAAGACTGTGCTGCTCTTTCCTACCTGTTCTCAACCCGAAAGTCTTAAATTTCAGCTTGTCTGGATTCTGGAATGTTGGGGTCCTATTTGGAAAAAAGGGATAGGTACACGAAATATGGAAAGTCAAGCAATGTGTGATCTCTCCATGACTCCTTCCCCCAACCAGCCCCAACGTTAAATCAATAGAACCCACATTTTATAATTAGGCCTCCCTACCTGAACCATCCCCAACATTAAATTATTAGTATAGCATTTCTGCCTCACAGCGCTGGGGTCATGAGTTTAGTTCCCAAACAGGGCCTTATCTGTGTAACGTTTGTATGTGCTTCCTGTGTTTGCGTGGGTCTCTATCTGTATGTGTGTTTAGATTGTAAGCTCCATTGGGGCAGGGACTGATGTGAGTGACTATTATTCTCTGTACAGAGCTGAGGAATTGGTAACGCTATATAAATAAAGGATAATGATGATGATGATGATTTACATTAAATAAGAAGACGTATTTCCACCCTAGTTGCCTCAACTTTAAATTAATACCATTCAGAATTTAAAAATACAGCAATTTCCCCACAATAGTTCCTGATAGTAAATTAATAGTACTCACATTTAATAAATAAACCTATTTCCCTCCTAAATGCCCCAACATTAAATAATTAATATTCACATTTAATACATAGCCTTCCTTCTCAATAAAACTTAGTCCAACATTTAATTCCCAATTAATGGGATGTAGTTGAAAAGTGGACAGTCAAAATGTCGACAGTCAAAATGTCGACAGTCAAAATGTGTACACCATATTGTTGACAGTCATAATGTCGATACAGTTAAAATGTTGTCATGTAAAATGTGGACATGGTTGTATATCGACATAATTATGAAATGTCGACATAAATCAATAGTTTTAAAATGGAAATGTATACAAAAATGACAAAAAGTGTTTTTTAAAAACTAAAATGTCGCGCCCCCACCGATCCCAACATCTTAACTAACCCTAGTGCTGCCAGCCTAGGCTGGTACTAGAAAAATCAGGGGACATAAACCATCGGTAATTCCCCAATTCTACCAGCACTAGGCTTGGGTTCCCCCTGCCGTAATGCCAAATCAGCAACAAGTTGGTTAGCATTGGGCTGCATTCCAAAGGGAAATTTGGTTTGCAAATATATGTAAATGTGGACCCCCCTCTGGTTTATCCAGCACTAGGGCTCTCTCCACACCCCTAGGGTGGTGTGTTTGGGATAATAATAATATTTTGAATGTTAAAATCCATTTTATCCCTGGTGTCCCAGCATGCCCAGGCTGCCATTAAGTGTTTGAGTCAATATTTGCAGTATTGACCCTTCTTTTTGAAGACCTCTGTAATTCGCCCTGGCATGCTGTCAATCAACTTCTGGGCCACATACTAACTGATGGCCGCCCATTCTTGTCTAATCAATGCTTGGAGTTTGTCAGAATTTGTGGGTTTTTGTTTGTCCACCCGCCTCTTAAAGATTGACCACAAGTTCTCAATGAGCTCAAGGTCTGGGGAGTTTCCTGGCTATGGACCCAAAATATCGATGTTTTGATCCCGAGCCACTTACTAACCACTTTTGCCTTATGGCAATCTGCTCCATCATGCTGGAAAAGGCATTGTTCATCACCAAACTGTTCTTGGATGGTTCGGAGAAGTTGCTCTTGGAAAATGTTTTGGTACCATTCTTTATTCAAGGCTCTGTTCTTAGGCAAAATTGTGAGAGAGTCCAGTCAATTGGCTGAGAAGCAACCCCACACATGAATGGTCTCAGGCTGCTTTACTGTTGGCATGACACAGGACTGATGGTAGCACTCATGTTTCCTTCTCCAGACAAGAGTTTTTCCAGATGCCCCAAACAATCTGAATGGGGATTCATCAGAAAAAATGACTTTACCCCAGTCTTCAGCAGTCCTATCCCTGTACCTTTTGCAGAATATCAGTCTGTCCCTGATGTTTTTCCTGGAGAGCAGTGGCTTCTTTGCTGATCTTCTTGACACCAGGCCATCCTCTAAAAGTCTTTGCCTCACTGTGCATGCAGATGCACTCACATCTTCCTGTGGCCATTCCTGAGCAAACTCTGCACTGGTGGTGGCCCGATCCCGCAGCTGAATCCACTTTAGGAGATGGTCCTGGCATTTGCTGGATGTTCTTGTGTGCCCTGAAACCTTCTTCACAACTATTGAACCTCACCTTGAAGTTCTTGATGATCCAATAAATGGATGATTTAGGTTCAATCTTACTAGCAGAAATATCCTTGCCTGTGAAGCCCTTTTTGTGCAACGCAATGATGACTGCATGTGTTTCCTTGCAGATAACCATGCTTAACAGAGGAAGAACAATGATTTAAAGCACCACCCTCCTTTTAAAGTTTCCAGTCTGTTATTCTAACTCAATCAGCATGACAGAGTGATCTTCAGCCTTGTCCTCTTCAACATTCTCACCTGTGTTAACGAGAGAATCACTGACCTGATGTCAGCTGGTCTTTTTGTGGCAGGGCTGAAATGCAGTGGATATGTTGTTTTTGGGATAAAGTTCAGTGTCATGGCAAAGAGGCACTTAATTGCAATTCAATTGATCACTCTTCTTGACATTCTGGAGTATATGCAAATTGCCATCATAAAAACTGAGGCAGCGGACATTGTGAAAAATAATATTTGTGTCATTCTCAAAATCTTTGGCCATGACTGTAATTTACATACTAAAGATAGGCACAAATGATGGAGGAATAAATGAGAGCAATTGGGAACTGTGAAGGGTGGCCCTGGTAGCTTGATCTGTAAACACAAGCGGTCCTTCATGCCCCAGCTAGCTGATGTGTACAAGAAAACAATAACAGAAGTACCCAGCTAAATACATGGGTGTTTAACACAGTCCAACATGTGGGCAGACACTAGTATAGTCTCCTCCTGCACATTGCTTCAGCAGATGGTAATGCTATATCCACTCATCATACTCCTGCAATGTACTCAGAGGTTAAAAGCATGTTTCACACCAACAAGTCATATACCAGCTGCTGCTGCTAGGAGCAGCATTTCCACAAACGTATACCACAATTTGATCACACAGGCCTCTCAACTTTATTCAGCTCACCGGACTGCAGGCATGCAGATTTTCATGTCACAGATCCTGCAAAACATTCATCCCAATATCCAGGGACCCTCTCCTTTAGTCAGGTAGTCAGGTGTGCCCATCCCCTCAGGCAATCCACTTTCCAAGGGGCTATTCCATGGAAACACCTGATTGAAGGAGCTCTCAGACTTTCAAACTTCCTTTTAACACTGTCTGTTGTGATGGGTGTTACTTCTGGAGTATCCCTGAAAGTACTGACCCCTATTGCTGGTTCCTTAAAATGGGACCTCGTTGCAGCTGACATGCCCCCACTCCCAATATGTTGGGGGCATCCTGTCAATTAGGGTGCCTCCTGTCAATTAGGGGTCTACACATCCCCTTTTGGTGTCTTTAATGTATGACCCATGGCACCCATCATACACTCCCTTCTATCTGATTGGTAGCCAAATAATTGTAAGTATTCTTTCCCTCTTTTTACCCCTCCAGAGGCTACTTAAAATTGTGCCTCATGGCATTAGCTGTGCACCCCCCCTTCCGCCATTGTCCCGAGACCTCCTCCTTCCTCCCAGGTCCCAGCTGCAATATGGTTTCTTCCCCAAATCGAGGGGAAACAAGAGTCTTTATAGACTCTGAACCCCCATGTGATAGCCCTATACACCTCTCTTAATGTGTCATTTACACCCCTGCCAGCTTATTTAAATAGCCCTATCACACAAAATAAAATATTACTTTTCTGATTTAGTGTGAAATTAGATGCACTTGCTTAATCTGCACTTACTAATAGGCAGCACCTCACTGCCCAACTCCTCAAAGTAGATGCTGCAAACTCCTGCACCACTCAAAGATGCCTCCATCTTGGCTAGCAGCTTCATACTTTAAGCCATACACCACTTCCATCCAAAGTCTATGGTATACTGTTAGCTTGAATAGAACCATGCAGACCAATTGGAAGTCATTGATTCATGCAGTCACTTTCCCTTATCTACACTTAGATGGAGTCCACGCCTCATCACCACCACTCCCCTCATAACAGCCACCAACAAACTCACAAAGCAACTTTGCACCTGTCCACACCCTTTAATGAAGAGGCATAATTGAAACAGTCAAAGCACTATCAACCTTCTAAGACTAGTTATCCAGGAGGTGGACTGTTAGTTTAATGATCCCAGTCAACCCCTCAACACCTAAACACAGCCAACCTGTAGTCATTGAACCAAGCTACATGTTGGGAGGTGGGCTGTAAACATGATACAGCCCTTTGACAGTACATCTCCTGGCACCGGGGAATGCTCTCAGTGCAGAGAGGTGGCATGTTCTCTGCAGGGCACATGATTAGGCACAGCCCTGCCCCCTCTCTAAAACTGAACTTATTGTCTTCCCTCCCGCCAAACTCCCCTCCCATCACAACCTCTCTATCATTGTCAATAACACTACCATCTCCTCTGTCACCCAACTCCGATGCCTAGGTGTCACTCTTGACTCCTCTCTCTCCTTCGCCCCCCACATCCAATCCCTTGCCCAAGCCTGTCGCTTCCAACTGCGCAACATCGCCCGCATCCGGCTATTCCTCTCTCAAGATGCCACCAAAACAATCATCCACTCTCTCATCATCTCCCGCCTCGATTACTGCAACCTTCTCCTCACTGGCCTCCCCCTCTCCCACCTTGCCCCCCTCCGCTCCGTTCTCAATGCGGCTGCTCGACTCATCTTTCTCTAACGCCGCTCCTCCTCTACCTCCCCTCTCTACCACGCCCTTCACTGGCTCCCCTTCCCCTACAGGATCTTGTTCAAACTCCTCACCACCACTTACAAAGCTCTCTCCCTGTCTACTGCCCCCTATATCTCTAACCTCCTCACCACCTACACTCCGGTCCGCTCCCTGCGCTCGGCCGATGACCGTCGCCTCTCCTCCACTCTGATCACCTCTTCCCACTCTAGAATCCAGGACTTCTCCCGAGCCGCACCCTTACACTGGAATGACCTCCCTCGTTCCATCCGTCTCTCTCCCAACCTGTGCTCCTTCAAACGGGCACTTAAAACCCACCTGTTCCTTAAAGCCTACCAACCAGCCACCTAACCATCATCCACTCTTTTCGTTCTCCCATTCTCCCCTGGCCCCTTTCTTCTCTCCCCCTGCTTTTGGTTCCCTTTCGTGCCTGTTTTTGTTTCACCCTACCTTAGGATGTAAGCTCTTATGAGCAGGGCCCCCCCTCCCCTCCTCTCTCCATACCGGTTCTTCTGCTCTGTCTTTACTCCATATGTCTTCCTAGAGTTCTTGAAGCATTGGTACTTTGTGTTTATTGTTCTGTACTTTGTCACCCTGTTTTGTACTACTGTTTGTACTGTGTACGGCGCTGCGGAAACCTTGTGGCGCCCAACAAATGAAGGATAATAATAATAATAATAATAATAATAATAATCTTATTTTATCATGTTTATCTACCATTATTGTACAGTGCTGTTTCATATAAATACGTGGTGATAATACTAATAAGACATAATATATCATCATCATCAGTTATTTATTTAGCGCCACTAATTCCGCAGCGCTGTACAGAGAACTCATTCACATCAGTCCCTGCCCCATTGGAGCTTACAGTCTAAATTCCCTAACATAAAAGGAATATATTATGTTGCCCATGAGAAACTATATTCCTCCTTTCAATCATATATACATATATATAGTTTTGTTTAAAATGTGCAAATTGATTCCACATTGTTATTTTCTATGTGAGCATGAATTCAGTAGCACATTAGACAATACACCACTCTCCAATATGCTGTCACTTGTTGTGTGGAAAAACAAACAAGTACTGCAGTGAAGCTGGCATTACTTCTACGTGCTCCTGCAGTTTGTGGTGGTGTAATTTATTTGAAAGCTGCTTTTCGTTTTAGTTATTTTCTTTTTATTGCAGCAAAGCTCTTAGACTTATTAGCTTTGTCCGATTAAGTGAGCAAAATGACAAACAAGGTTGTCCTGTGCTCATCCTCTTCCGTCTTTAGACAGATAATCACCTTTAACAGGCTAGCTTGTATTCATCTCTTCTGTCAGTCAGCAATACCAAGAGGCCAATAAGGAGCATTTATCAAGCTAAGCGCTTGATCTGTAATGGCACATCAGGTAGAGATGAGGTCTAAGATGTAAGATGAAAGTTGCTATTAGCATTAAGTAGGACATCTTTTTATCTGAGATTTGAAATAGGTTTTCTTGCTAATCCAAACATCTTTCTACTTTAATATGTTGACAAGGCTCTCCTGGACTTACTTCAGCTTAAGTGGGAACTGAGGTATTATTGCCAAGGGAAGAATGGTCAAAGGTGGCTGTACTAACCCTGTTCCTGACATTGTAAAGGATTGTGGTTTACTACAGAGGTGTGTGTGGTGTGAGTCTAACATTTACAAACACCTTAGTAATATATTTTAGAGCATGCATTTACAGGAAATGTAAATTAAAATAGTAATAAAACAATAATAGGATAGTAACATTATCTTTCTATTGCAGACTTGTGAATATACACATACACAGAGCTCTCATTGACATGATCGGTGATAATCGTCAATACGATTACCACTATTTCGACAACCACTTCATCTGCAAAAAAAACACGAAAGTTTTAAAAAGCGATGTTAATATTTATAGACTTATCTTTAAAGCGACTCTGCAGATCACCGATGGACCCAAATGCTGACCGCAAGTGATTTTGATTGAAGAGGTGTCCGGCACTGCTGTTTACTGTCATCGCGACTAGTATTCATCTGAATTTAAAGTGGCAATGTCGGGCCCCCGCAGGTTAAGTGTTTAAATACTTAACCCGACATTGTCACTTTAAATTCCGATGAATACAAGTCGCGATGACAGTAAACAGCAGTGCCGGACACCTCTTCAATCAAAATCACTTGGGTCCATGTGCAGAGTCGCTTTAAAGATAAGTCTATAAATATTAATATTGCGTTTTAAAACTTTCGTGTTTTTTTTGTAGGTGAAGTGGGTGTCGGATTTTTCAACACCAAAAAACCGTACCCCATCCAACATGATGGGGCTATCCAAAGAAACAAGATCTGGGGGTAAATGTATGAACCTCCGGATTCTTCGCTGAACTCGCCGGAGTTGAAGAATCCGGAGGTTCATACATTTACCCCCTGGTAGGTTAGTGTCTTAATTTGTTAAGAAAATGTTCAGGTCTATTTAGGCACTTAAATGATTACCCCCTCTGAACTGCAGTACTTAAATAATGTATTGCTTTTGTTTTATTAACTCAATTACCCATAGTTCCCCTTACTTGTATTATGCAAGTCTAGTTAGATGAATCAGGTAAGAGAAAAGCTTCCATTCCAACATAGTTTTAGCAGTGAAGACAAAATTGGTATGGGGAGCAAGGTTGCATTAGTTGTATTTGCAACAAGGACTTGGTCACTCAGATTAAAATATAGAGTACACAGGAGCTACAACAATGTTATGATGTCCCAGACCTCATAGTGGACAGCACCTTGTTTCTTCTCTGCGATGATTCTGGTTTATTGTTTTTCTGCATTTGGATGGTGAAGGAGGTTTCTGCATTGGAGGTCTATATATTTGTATCTACATTTGTGGTCTATGGTAAATTAATGGCCTTGTTGTCAGTTTACTGGTGAGGTTGGGTCCCTGACTCAGATTTTGCAACAAAGTCTAGGGACTTCTAGCTACATAACTGGACAAAATGATTGCATTTGGCTAAACCAACATACTTATTATAGTTAAGTTTGAAAGATTTATTAAAATTAATTACACTACTTTTAGATTGGGCCGTGCTTAGCAAGTAAATACAAAATGGCTTGTGGTTGTATTACAATTAGCCCAGAAGAGTTCAGGTTTTAGAATGCCTGGGATTATTGTCCCCATTTAAGATAAATGGCAAGGGTGCGCTGAGGTAAAATGTTGTACAAGTATGGATGTCCAGAAGGTAAGTGACCCACTGTGGGACATCCGGATTGGCATTGGACCTTTCCCGATTTGCTAACAGCATTTCCCCCTCACCATATAGTGTGTTTACAGAGTTAAATAAACAACTTTCTTGGTCCTGTCAAGGCCTAAGGTTCATTACTGATATAGCGCTTATGCGGATATTCCCTGAATTTGCAGACATACAACGACGATATGGTATCCCCCATGCCCGTTTCTACCAATATCTCCAATTAAGACACCTATATCAATCCATGCCAGCACTCAAGCTCATATACCAACTTATGCCCTTAGAAACTTTCTGTAGAGCTAAATCCCTCCCCACTGGTTTAATTTCCACCTTCTACAGCATATTGGTGGCATTTCGTCAACCTGTGAAAGATCGCTATGAACTAAAATGGGAAGAGGATCTTAACTTGGAACTGGAGGTAGAGGAATGGGCTAAGATCAGGATGCGAGTTGCTAAAAGCTCTATCTGTGTACGTACTAAAGAGAACTCGTACAAGCTCCTGTATAGATGGTATTTGGTCCCAACCCGCCTGAAAGCCATATACCCCGACTCCTCTAGTCTGTGTTGGAGATTGTGTGGGCAAGAAGGTTCATTTCAACACATTTGGTGGTCCTGCCCTAAGGTTGTGGGATTCTGGCGAAGAATGCATAATTTAATCCGTAGAGTCACTTCTATACAAATTCCTCCCTGCCCCTCCTACTCCTTACTACATAGACCCATACCAGATACTGATAAATATACAATGGCTCTGGTAAGCCATATACTCAACGCTGCCAAATGTGCAATAGCGGCAAACTGGAAACAACCAGAACCCCCCACGTTACCTGAAGTCATTAACAAAGTATGGCAGACTTAACGTTGTGAACATATTACAAGCATCATTAATGACCGCCCCAACAAATTTCGAGCAATCTGGAACAATTGGCTCGTCTCTTATGGAGCAGACCACCAGGACCTGATTAGTGCGAAAACTGATATCTCCAATATCAGGTTAGCACCATATGTGGAGTATCTATGATACATACATCTAGATGCCAGGCCAGATGCCTAACTTCCTCCCCCCCCCCCCTCACCATACTAACATGCCTTTCCTCTCCCTCCTGCCCTTCCTCTCTCCTTCTTCGGAGACTTCCCTTCCAACTTCCTTTCCTATCCCCAGCTTTTCTTTTCCTTATGTCTACTTTTATTGTCACCATTCATATTCATCTATTTTTTTTTTGCAATAGCTCTTTATTTGTTATTTGTTCAATGTGATTTATGTTATGTACTGTTTAAAGATTGAAATATATCCTAATAAAATATGTTTAAAAAAAATAAAAATAAACAACTTTCTATTTTGCCAACAAGTTTGGTGTGGTGTCCTTTATTTATATGATAGTGTTAAGGATAAGAATAAGGAGTTATAGGTATGTCATCAACCGTTAAGTATTTAAAAAAATAATTACCTCTGTCTACCTTCACTGAATACTTGAGGTTGTTCCAGCTACGGTGGTGGGCATACCTTTACCCCTAAAACAGGTTTCACCCTCCCAAAGCCTTCTGTAACTCTTCATTGGTTGACTTTCATCATAAAAATACTTTTATATATAACTGTGATTACTTTTAAACACTAGCATTAACAATTCGACAGATGCTTTTTGATCACATTAGAAAACAATACTCCCATGAATGTCACATGCCAAAAGTATTGCAAGTGAGAGAAAGCAAGTATTCTACTGATTTGCATAATAGTTTGCCCTGTACTAGTGATAGATATTCAATACAGAGAGCATCCTAGTGACCAATATAAAATGCAGAGAGCTTCCTTGTGAGCGCCATACAATACCAAGGGTATCCTAGTGTACAATACTGACTGCATCCTAGTGGCAACCATACAAATCTAAATTTTAATTTATTAATACAAAGCAATGGATTTATTAGGGGGGGCAATACTTGTAGTGCACATTTGTGACAAGTATGCACTGCTGCCCATGTGCATGCTGTTTTTTGTAGTTCATAAAATGTAAAAGCAAATGCATCAAGCTTCTCCATGTGCCAACGGATTACTGTCTAGACGCATGGGTGCAAAATAAATGTGTTTTACAATGTACACTGTGAATCAAGTGCATTTTTTAAATGATGCCTATATTTTTAAAGAATATCTTTTGGTGATAAACTTGTCTGTTTTTTTAAACTACGCAAATTATTTGTATACTGATACCTGGGTGCTCGTGTAGAATTGGACGCAAAATGGGAGTAAGTTACTCCCTACTTGCCAACTCTTCCTGAATGTCAGGGAGACTCCCTGAAATAGGGGTGATCTCCCTCACTCTCTGAAGAGTCTGGCAATCTCCCTGATGCTGAGCCAGTACAAGACGTGGTTGGCTTCGCCATCTGTGGCATGATGACACAGTTCAGAAATTGTGTCCTATGTCCATGTATTGATGCCTATGGAGGTGGCCATTTTCATGGAGACCAAGATTTAATGAAAGTCTGACAGGTAAGACAACATGACTTCAGTTATGGAGACAAAAATGTAAAAGACACTTCAGTCTCTAGAGATTCATTAACTGCTGTTCTTTAATGCATAGTTGCCTACTCTCCCGTAATGTCTATGAGACTCCCGCATTTCTGGGAGACCTCCCGGGCTCCCGGGAGAGCAGGACAACCTCCCGGTTCTCACCCCCACAATAGATAAGTGGCGGGGCTTAATGACGCAAATGTCGCGCCATCTTAGCCTCCTGTTGTAATTGGGCAAAATTGTGACAATCGTTTATGGGTCGGGGCCAAAATAATGCAAATCATCAAGCCCCACCCCCGCACGCCCACCTCCCCCAGGATCTCCCTGAAGCCAATGAGGAAAGTTGGCAAGTATGACTTACTCTGCATTAGGGAGTATTTTCGGCCATGTGCCGAGCCGCAGGCATCAGCAAAAACTGACTCATCTGTGTCTGGTTTACAGTCTTAAGTCATGTAAAACATATGCCACCAAACAAATGTATATGCATATTTCTACAGGGCTGCATGAGCTGCCTTTGCCTGAACATGATTTTAGTGCATTTGGATTGCATTTGTATGCCCCTTCCCTCCCCCATCCCACGTCTTCAGGCTTCACTTTCTGGGCATATGCAGTGTGATTTCATGCAAATTACGCCACTCAAACTGGCATACTTCCCACTTTACATCATTCTCCTGTTTATAAGTAATTTTAATATACTGAGTATTAAAATGGCTTCAACTACATTTACTGCACTATTTATTTCAGTGATAAGAGGCATTTATAAGACAGAAAGCTTTGCTTTCTTCTTGGTTGCCATCAATACATATCTGTTCAGTATAATCATTTGTCCTTCATGAGTGTATATACAGTTTAAAAATATATTCATATGTGAAAGTAACATTTGAGAGGGTTATAGTTAATTGCCCTCTTTTAAATATATTCTCACAATAAAGTAAGCATATATTGCTGTTTTACAGTGAAAAGATTTTTTTAAGGTTTGCAACAGAGTGTCTGTCACAATTAGTATAAATATATTCCAATCAACTCAACCACCACTACTTTGATATTCATCTGAGTGATAAAGAGACATTTGTAAGATAGAACCTTTTTGTCCAGAGTTAGTTTAAACTATATTCCAATCATATGAACACCAGTATTATTTCAGTCATACCAGGGGGGCAAATGTATCAAGCTGAGAGTTTTCCGGCGGGTTTGATTCTAGTTATCATTTATTTTGCACTTTCATAGTTGCCTGCACTCCCGGAATTTCTGGGAGACTCCTGAATTTCTGGGAGAACAGGAAACCCTCCCGGATCCTGCCCACTAGTGTTAAGGGGTGGGGGCGTGATTCACGCATCATCGTGGTCCTGCCCCCTGCAATTATAGGCTAGAATTGATTATGTGAGGTTAGGGGGCGGGGCCAAATGACACAATTCGCTGAGCCCAGCCCCCACCTCCCCCCCGGATGTCGACTTGTCAAAACGTGAGTACATAATACAAAATGATAGCTAGAATCTGATTGGTAGCTATGCGCAACATCTCCACTTTTCAAACACACTGGAAACTCTCACCTTGATAAATTTACCCCCAGGTGTGTGAAGGCGAGAGTAAAGTGAAAGAAACATGTCACTGCAAAAAGAAATCCAGTTTGTATAATATAAATTACACCTTCAAAGCTATTCACACTTATATCTATTCAGGACTAATGCACTATAGAATCTGTGCAAAATTAGTGTAAACTGACAAATATTGTTTATAGCATTAAATATGAATTTCACTACTGTGCATGCCCACAAAAAGACTTATTATTACATCTGTATGCAGAGCCAGTCGCATCTTCCATATACAAGTCCTTACACTTATAGAAGCAGATCAGGAGAGGTAAATACAACTGATGTAGACCTGGACACAGATTTATCTGTTGTGGGCGAAAATTATTAACTGGTAATGATGTCAATCAGCAGAGATGTGTCCAACTCAGCATACTAAGTAAAATGTGTCTTTATTTTGGACGCAATTTATACCTGCGTGTTAGATGGAAATTGCATCCAACGCTACATGAGGGACTATTATTATTATTATTATTGTTACTGTTATTATTATTATTATTATTATTATTATTAACTGTTATTTATATACAGTGCCACAAAGTGTCCACAGCACTGTACCGAGAGTACAGATAAGACATACACGAAAACAGTAAACACAACATTGGGTACAATTAAGCAGAATAATTAATACACATCCCATGGCATACAAAACAGTTCAGCATGAGGCATGACAGGAACAATAACAGGTAGAGGGGTACAGATAAGCAAAATACTAAAGCAATTCAGCTAAAGACATGACAGGAAAATGTGAGGAAGACAGAGAGTGGACAGACATGAGACAGGGAAGAGGACCATTTCTGTTAGTGCTTACATTCTAATGGGAGGGGTAATGAGAAAATAGGAGCAAATAGGATGAAAGATACAGTGGAGTCCACTGTGGTGTGTAAGTCAGCAGAATATTGAGGCCAGGATTGTGTAGAGTCCTAGACGGGGCCATGATGATGCAGGAGCCTAGATGGTACAGGATCCTGTAAGGTGCCATTGACGCAGAGGCCTAGAAGGTGCAGAGGCCAGGATGGTGCCTGGTATTAGTGGTGGAGAAGGCAGGATGGTGCAAAGGCCTATATAGTGCAGGGGCCACAATGGTGCAGGGGTCACGATGGTTCATAGTTCACAATGGTGCAGGGAGCCACAATGGTACAGGGACCTGGATGGCAAATGATTGCTGGGTAGAGTTGGCGAGCAGTGTGTCACAGTGATGGGATGGCACACTGACCTGGCTGTTCACCACAGACATAGGGTCTAGGCTGGCATGTGTGGCCCAAGACTCAGAGGGCAGACCTAGGACTGCAGGCCAGGAGATGAAGGGTGCAAGGGCGCAAGTGCATGTTGGCACTTGTACTACCACATATGTGCAGTATAAATGGTGTCCTCATCATAAATGGTTTAGGTGTTTTGAAACTGCCTCACAATGCCGGCAGATTAACATTAAAGCCTCAAACTGCCCTATAGTAAAGGCTCTAAATTGTGACAATATGTGGCGGTTGATATGTTGACTCCACCAAACATGATTTGTAGTAAATCTAGCCCTGAGAGTTAAGTAGCGGAATAGCTGTGTTCCCAACAGTACAGAGAGTTAAGTGTTGATATAAGGCTATAATCAAATTGATGCAGGAAAATGCACGTCTATATGAAGAAAAGTTCTTACATCCATCTTGTTGGTATTGCATGTGTTATTTACGACTATGTTCATGATAGTAATTTAGACCTTCCAATAATTCTGTTTTTCGTCGGACAGTGTGGACTTTCTTTCCTGACAATGGTAAAAAATGCAAACATCGTATGACTGGTATTTGGTATCTGGCCCTCATGCACATATTTATAATGTACTGTATTCTGCCCTCTCCATAAATACTTGGACATCTCCCTAACATAATTATGTCAGTATAGTAATAAGATCTCATTTTGTCCAAGCTAATGAACATGCCAAATACAATAGTGGTTAGCGCTATTCAAGATCACCTTATTCTTGAATTCATATTGTACTTTTAAAAGCTTTTTTTCTCTCATGTTCCCTTTTCATACTTTGTCATATTTATTAAAGTAGGCCTGTGTAAAAGCCACCCTTTAAAAATGTCATATCTCACCTATCTGGATGCTAAAACTGTCAAATGTTTAGTTACAGTTGGCAATTATTGCCAAGACATTGCCAAGTAGTGAACTGGAAATAGTTATTGTGGTCATATGCAGACACAGGGGTATTTCAATAAGCCTACTTAAATTTGTTTTGTTCATTTAATACATTGTTTAAAAGCTGTTTAATAATTTTAGACCAACTTAATATTGTCCATAACAGAACAGAAATATAGCATATATTACAAGGATACATTATTAATATTTTGCCACATGAATTTCTGCTTAATAATTGTGTCTAATCATCAAATAGCAACTGAATTTAGGAAAATAATGATTTGACGGTTAATTGTACTTTATTTTCCATTATTAATATATGATTTGTTTAATGTATTCTGCATAATATAAAACGTTACTTCCCAATTGTTTTATTGAAAAGTTATTGCATTCATGTGATGCTTACAGAAACAATTTTCACAGTAAAGCTACCAATAAAACAATCACATATAAACCATACTTGCCAACCTTTTAAAACTTCATTCCAGGGGGGCGTGGTGAATCGCGTCATTTTGGCCCCGCCCCACGACAAAATGTCGTTTTTGTCGCCGGGTGGGGGCAAAATGCCACGATTCACCGCGAATCGCATCATTTTGACAGCAAGTTCCCGTATGTGGGATACTTGCCTGCTCTCCCGGGAGTCCGGGAGACCTACCTGAGTTTCAGGAGTCTCCCGGACATTCCGGGAGAGTTGGCAAGCATGATGTAAACTAAATGTTGCCTGTAAAACTTTGTTGTATAGCTATATACATTGACCCCTTGCATTCACCTGCATTGAATACAAGTAAATGGAACATGCACAATCTGAAACACTCCGCTGCTACCAAAGGTGCAAGTAGATAAGGGGCCGATGGAACCAATATGTCCCATCCCCATCCCCATTTAAATGTTTTTACAAAAGTAAAAAAAATATGAAACAGTTTAACTAAATAATTTACTCATGCTTGCCAACTTATGGCAAGTATGATCCGGGAGCCTGCCGGGGAAGGTGGGCGTGCATGGGGCGGGGCTCCGAAAATTGTGTCATTTTGGTCCCACCCCTGTGATGCAATAACGCAAAACGCGTCATTTTACAGCGGGGGCGGAGCCAAACGGTGTGATTCCCGGTGAATTGCGACGTTTTGGACTTAATTCTGCCCACTTCACTAGGAAGTGGGCAGATCAGGGAGATTGCCACACTCTCCCGGGAGTCCGGGAGACTCACGCGAAATGCAGGAGTCTCCTGGACATTCCGGGAGAGTTGACAAGTATGAATTTACTTGGAAGAAGAGTGTAACCCATAATCAATATCATCAATAAAAAGACCATATTTAAACTTATCACATTTTTCCTTGACTCTGGAATAATAATCAAGGTTTAGTCCACCCTTGGTCTTTTTAAGGGATGTTGCTGTATGTACACATAAAAGTATGGGCTCATTTCTTTGTTTAGGCCAGTCCTGACCAAGCTGTGGCTCTCCAGGTGTTGTGAAACTACAAGCCCCAGCATGTTTCGCCAGTAGACAGACAACCTTTAGCTGACAGGGCATGCTGGAACTTGTAGTTTAATAACACCTGGAAAGCCACAGGTTGGCCAGTGCTTGTTTAGGCATTCTGCAGAGAAGTGCTAAACACAGCGGCATAACTAGGTATTTGTACGCCCCATTGCAAAATGATGTAAGGGCTTCCATGTACCCAAGGGAAAAAAACACAAAGCAATGGGGATATGAAAGGGGAGTTGTGGCCTCCCCCCAGCTGCAGACGCTGTAGTAGCTGCAACCCTGCTACTATGGTACTTCCATTTTTGGCTAAAAATATCATCATTGGTGAATAAGAGTAGCCAATTACAAAGCGAATTGCGTATAAGGTTCTATTCCAATATTCACATTGCATGTATCCTATTGTACATTATTAATGTCAAACCACACATAAACCAGACAAAAAATATATGTTCTTTAGCAAACTGTACTTCATTATCACACTGAAACACAAGATGAATTTAAACATGATGAACATTATACAAATTTGTAGAAAATATATTTTACTTAACTACTGTATAAAAATATATTTTTTTGTAGTGGAATCAAAACCAAGGCAGCATGAAAAATTGGCACAGAGAATAGGTCATTGACTAAGTTAATATAAGGTAGGATAAGGACATCAGACTGAGGTTAATTATAGATCATCTGTGATAATGGATTTCAATTAAATCAGGTAAAATCCAAAAACAATTGAAGTGAAACTAGTTTAGCAGGAGCTGGTGACCTTAAAGTTGCACATTCCTGACATACTGTAGTCAAATATGATGTAACATGAGCAGTTCATAAAGTTACCAGTAGATGTCCTCATAGTTAAAGAATACACCACTCATCTTTTTGATGCAGTTTTACCTACAGTATATGCGTTACAAACAACACTGCAGCAGACTTTGTAAGAAAACCATGAGTTACTTTTAAATCATTTTGAATTGGTATGCCACAAAGGCATGTAGAGAAAGTAAACAACTCTTTAATTTAGAAATTGATGACTTTTCACATGTTTATAAGCAGAAGTTGCAAAAAATGTGTCTTGCAATATGCATTCTTTTTTTTTTTTTCATTCCCAAATTCTAGTTCAAAATGTACCAACTGAAACCTCTGAGCTTTAGCGATTCCATCGAAATATCGTTTTTGTTTTTTTTACCCCTGTACATATTTTCTTCAAGGGAGATGTACCTTTTTGTCCATTGGAAAAATGTTGGGTGTATGACAGATACTATTTACTGGTATCAGAAATTAATTTGGGATTACGGCTACTGACTCCTGGGGATAAATGTATCAAGCTGCGATTTTGCAAAAATGTAGCGCCCCCTGCGGGGAAACAGGACAGACGCAACCCTAAAAGAACTTACCTTGTAAACGATGGTCACTTCCAGTCCGCCTCCAATATCCCAGCTGCGATCCGATCCCAGCAGATCCGCAGCCGCAACCCTTGTCACCTCCAACCACGTCCCTCTAAGAAAGAGACAGAGATTACGGCCGTGCCTACCAGGTAAGGGCTGTCCGAGAATACGGCAAAGAACGAGGACACGGTCAGTCCAAGCTCACTTGCCGCCTCCTCACTTTGCTCTTGCCAAGGCACGGGGGACTACAGGCACTTGAGACCAGGACTAGTCCCGCCTCAAATACCTCACACACCTGCAGGTGAGGGCCGAACCGAAAAGGGGAATCAAGCGTGATACTCACCGGGACACTTCCACTTACGATCCTGCTCTCCTGCACCTTCCCGACACCTGCAGATGACAAGAACACACAGCCTCCCTCTGCGCTAACGATGAGACTAAAGGTGTGCACCCACAAAACTAAACTGACTGCAACAGCGACCCGACCCTAACAACACTCTAATGGTCGGCAACGCAGCGAAGTCAAACAACTATGACTAACTAGGTGTGGTGCACTAACGGAACTGCTCACTACACACTACGGGGAACACCAGCCGGTGTTCACGGACTATACCAGAGGGCGGTTCCTAACCCCCTCACCCAGGTCGTACCAAGAAGCTGCCTTCTTGCTATGGGGTCACCCATGGATCCTAAGGACCGGCTGCACAAGGCCCGACTGAGGCTCACTGGAACAATGCGCTAACCTGCGTACAAACTGCCGCCCGGAACAGCCGATCGAACTGAACCGCCCGACTGCCTGCAACCAGGTATCGAACACGTATCCCACTCCGGAACCGCCAGGTAACCTGCACGGAACTGAGGACTGGGACTCTCAACCTGAACCACGGGACGCCCCCTGGAACTGCGTTGAGCTGTGCTGCACTGCCACCGACTCACTCAGTCACCCCCTCTGGAAACCAGTGCGACCCCAGGGACCTAAGGGACGGGAAAACTATGTGTGTTCTTCCCTGACTATGTGTAAGCTGGTAACTACACTTGTCCCCCACAGCACGGGTTAGCACAGGAAAACACAGGAACAAGAGCCTACCTTTAATGGGGGCCTGACGTCTTGCCCCTGGACACAGTTATGTAGCACACCCCAAAATACCGTAATACAAACAATACTCAACGCACAGACAAAATAAATGCAGTATACAGTACTTTACACACTACTCACCAGAGCACACCGCTGTTAGCCAACCAGCCGGTTGCTACAGCACCACAGGAGCCTCCGCTCTACTCTACTTCCTAACTCCGTGTGCTTACCTCACACAGGACCGCGCCTATACTCACGAGGCTCTCACGCCTCTACCACACCACCAGGGCCGTCTGCCCTTCACACCATGTGCCTTGTGCACAGCGGCCTACAGAGCCTTGTGCTCTGATTATGGGCCTCAGCCCCCTCTCTAACTCAGGGCTCTGAGCCCACTAACTAGGGCCTTGCGCCCTGCTACCTAGGGGCACTAGCCCCTGCCTACTGAGGCCTGTGGCCTTCCTGACTAACTGAGGGCCTTGTGCCCGTAAAAGACTATGGGCAATCAGCCCCTTACCAGGCCCTGTGGCCTCTCCTATGGCCGCTAGGCCACTAACTACCTAAGGGCCTTGTGCCCTTGCACCAGGGGGGCTCTGAGCCTCCCCCTCTCTAACTAACAGGGCCTTGTGCCTTTTATAGACAATATGGCCTACTGGCCCACTATTTATTCGGGGCCTAGTGCCCAGGTCCCTGGGCCTTGTGCCCCTAATTACTGTCCCCATGGGCCTTGTACCCGACCGTGGCCACGGGCCTAGTGCCCGACTCAACGTTGAGGCTACTTACCTGCATTGCGCAGGAATCTCAACTTGCCACGCTGTCTTCTGCCTTCTTTCTCCGGGTCTTCCAGACCCTCCAGCCGGCGGTGCCTCTTCTCCTGTTCGGCGCGGGTCTTCTGCCTTCTCTGGAGGCAGGGGCGCTCTCAGCCCTTACAAGGGCTCCCTGCCGACGATCTCCGCTCCGCCGGCATCTTGTCTTCTTCCACTCTGGACGTCCCCCGACGTCCTTCTCTCTCCGCCGCCGGACTCTTTCTGGCAAAATGGCGCCACCCGGCGACTTATATAGTCGCCGGCGTGACGTCATCAGCCGGCGCGAGCGCTGATTGGCTCGCGTTGGCGCCAATCTTTTAAATGGCCGGGCGCGAGCCGCAATTGGCTCGCGTATCCGGCCGCTGAGTGGCCAGCGGGGAAAGATGAGCCCTGATTGGCTCATCCTTCCTCCGCTGCCAGAACCTGGAAGGAAGAGGTTATACTTACCGCCACTGGAGCGCTGGACGGGTAAGTTCTTCTCCTCTTCTTTCTTCACCCTCTTGCTGGGCACTGGAGCTGGGGACATCTTCTGTCCCTCCAGGGACACGGCGATGGCGGGCATCTTCGCCCGCTTCTCGGGCACAGGAGCTGGGGACATCCTTACAATACCAGCAATTTTCTCGGGCGGGTTTAAAATCGTCAATTTATAAACTGGCGATTTGATGTAAAAAAGTGTTTCTTTCAAAATCGCCATTCTCAAAATCGCTACAAATCACAGTTCTGACTTTTTTCCCCTTAGCTATACAAATCGCCAAATGTATAAAGCTGCGCTTTTGCAAACTTGCCTGAGTTTGAATTGAAAATCGCCAGATACAACACGCTGCTTTGCATAGATTAGCAAACACATCACTGTTACAGTGCTGGGCAATGATAATATAACAGGAGGCACAATGGAAGTTTAAATAAACCATATATTTTTCTGTAGAGGGGAAAAATTATTTTGAATTTTATTATGGGGGAAAATTTATTTTAAGAATAAATTAGTGCCCCCAAATTTAATTATAGATTATATGTAATTTTTTTTAAAAAATATTTATTTTATTATAGTGGCTTACTATTTCCTCACCAGTGGGCAAATAATTATATTATATATTTGTATGATGCGTCACCACTTATACACTTATAGCAATATCACCATTTAAAGTACATTTTTGCTGCACTACAACACTCTGCATTTTATAGGCGTTATTAGCCATTGCTCCATGCAGGCTAATGAGGACTATAAAAAGGGACCCAAATGCCCATTACTCTGAGGGTGATTGAAAATGGTTGGAAAAGTCTTGTTGGCTGTTTTGGAGCTACATCTGGAGTCAGCACTGACAGAAAGAGAGTAACATCCACAACACCAGGCTCTTCTTAGACCGCGCAGGCCACGTGGGTTTGTTTTGTTTGGTGTTTGGTGTTTTATGTGCTGTTGCAATCATCTACATGTTTTTTTGTTTCTGATTAATACCTATTCTTGTATATCCAACATTATTATGAGCATCATACGCAAATACCATTTACCATATTTTTATGGGTATATGTATGTTTGTTGAAATAACCATTTAGGCATTATTGAATGATAAAAATAATATAATAAGTGTACCCAGATTACCCAAGTAAACACGACCAGCGTGCATAAAGAAAATTTTTATTTACTAACTAAATGTAAATAAACAGAAATAACAGTCTATGTTGCTAAATAAATAAAGCACGTTGCCATGAATACAAAAGAAATATTTTTTATTTTTTTTCATTTCTTATTCTTGGCTGCGGGCCCCGGGTGACTTGACTCGACTTGTGGATGGCTGTCTGCCACCCATGATCCTCCTACTGCTATGCACAGGAGTAGCGGGTAATGAGGGACTTGGGTTTGTGCTGACCGTGCTGCCAACAGATGATGAGGGCACCGGCAGCCGTGCCAATAATTGTCCACCCACAGAGACCAAATTTCCAGCACAGTTCCAGTTAGGTTGTTCAGTCCTGTGTTTAATTGTATCAGGCTGGCATCTATTCATTCCAATGAGGTAAACATCCTTTGTTGGGTGTCTTGCATATTGCGCATGCATCTAAATCCTTTAGTCAGCTGGCGCTGAATACCTCTCAGGGAGTCTTGGTGGAATGCCACCAAATTCTCCTGCACCCTGCTAAACTGCTGAGTGAGTGCTGCCAATTTGGGGTTGATTTTGGGTAGGTGTTGCAGTTGGTGGGCTGGGTATTGGTGCAGCCCACACAGATTCCTCAACCACAGTGTGTAAGGTGATGACCTCCTCAGATTGAACATCTGTTGCCTCCACAGTGGCCTCCAATACACCTTGTGGTGTTCAATAGAAAATGGATTAAAAAAAAATAATAACAATTATCAGGACTAAAGCAGTTACAGATGATTTTCATTACAGACAAAAGTTTCATAGCATTTGTTTCACCCTCATTACAACATAGGTGCATTTACCTATGAAGGAGTCATCCTCCTCCTGGGTTGTGACTGCTGGAGCCGGTGGTGTCTGCATTTGAGCAGAGGCTGTGTGGCCAAAAAATTAAAACGTTTGATATTAAGATATCTGTCACGTGCAAAAAACATACACCAAAAAAACCCGAAACATCAAACTTCTGTTTTACAATGTGCCAGAATATATAACATTTACATGCTGCAGGATTGCTGTTTGAACATAAAATATACACATTTGCACCATCATACCAGTCTTAGGTTGAGACACTGGTCTGTCGGTGTTCCGCACATTAATTCCCTCAATTAGCTCAATATGGATGAGCTGCTTGAGCTCCTCCCCTTAACTTGTGTAGGACATGACAAAAGCAGGCCCTCCTTAAGTCCCTGTAGCTGCTCGCCTCTCCTCAACCATCTTACCCTTCACTCTGCGCTTTATGTCACGATACGTTTGTTGCAATTTTTAATGGTGCGTTTAATGGGGCCCACTGCATTAACAGTAGAGATGGGCGGGTCCGTTCCCCGAGAACCAAACCCACCCGAACTTTGGGTATCCGAGTACCGAGCTGAGTATCTCGGTACTCTCCCGCCAGCTCCGAATCCAAATCGAGGCCGAACGTCATTGTGACATCGTCGGATCTCGGGGCACGGTTCTCGCGATACTTCAAGATTATAAATACCCGCCTCCACAGCAATCCATCCCCATTTGGCAGAGGGAGAGAGCAGGGTGTAGTCACAGGCTGATTAGAGCAGGGACAGAGAATCCAATATTCTGATTCCAATTGTTGTAACAAAAATCGCTAGAGAAGAGAGGAGGATAGAGGTTTTCTTTTTTCAATATTTGGCACTCCCCAGTGCTTTTGGGGTGTCACCCATAATTGTGCATAAATATTTCTGGCTGTCAAAATTACTATCTAAATAATTTTTAGCACTCCACAGTGCTTTGGGCTCAGAATGGATTCAAAGCAGTCCACATATGATCAGAATGAGCAACCAGGTTCTGTCACCAGTCCTGATGTTAGTGTTCCCAGTACGTCATCTGTGCAAGGCGATGTCAAACTACACAGTGTTTCGAAATCAGTCCAAAAAAACAAAACAATTTTTTTTTTTACTGTGTTGAAGCGAAAAAGAAGTGTTACTGAGCAAAAGTTAAGTGCCGATAAAAAAGATTTTGCCAACATGCCATTCTACACACGCAGTGGCAAAGAGAGAATGAGGCCTTCACCTTTGGCTGTTAGTGGCAGATCCCAAAAAGTTACCGAGCCTACAATTAGTGCACAACTACTGTTACGCGTCAAAGCCAAGCTGCAAGATAACAGTAAGGCATTAGAGGATAATGTTTGCTCTGAATCACAAATGACACCAATCCCTGTGGAGAGTCCATCCAACAGTGGGATGTCTAATCGTGAGCAATCTGTTAGTCTACCCATAAAGAAGGGCCCTTTCAGCAGCACCTGAACAGCCCGAGTGTAGCCGGTGATACAGAAATTGAGGATGCCACTTTGGAAATAGAAGAGGATGAGGGGGAGATTTGTGGAGGTGACGAGGGCGCTAATGAGGATGTTGATGATTATGATGCAGACAGATACCAAATTGCCTTTCTCAATTTATATTTATATTTTAGATTATATAACGGCTGAATAGTTTTCTATTTTACTCCTTGTCACGGGCACTAGGAGTTGCTTACCCGAGTTTCACCAGATGGAACTCTGCTAGAGAGGCAGGGTTATTGCACGCACCTCAAAGCAGGCAGGTGAATGATTGGAGCGACACAACAGCAGGAGAGTAGAGATAGTCTGAGGAAGTCAGCGACTTGCAGCTATGGTTAGAGGAAAGTCAGCGACTTGGAGCAGTAAACTGGAGGCTGAAGATAATGTAGACACGAGGAGTGGACGTGGATAGGTGATGGTAGGTAGAGGAGTCAGTGGTCTGCGTACAGCAAGTTGTACCACTGTAGTGATGGGAAGAATAGTACTGGTGCAGGTAGGTAGCAGGGTAGTTGGTGGTCTGCGTTCAGCAAGTTGTACCACCGCTATGGTGAGGAGTCTGGTCCAGGTGTAGGTAGGTAATAGGAGAGTCAGTGGTCTGCGTATAGCAAGTTGTACCACCGCTGTGATAGGAGGACTTGTCCAGGTGCGGGTAGGTAGCAGGGAAGTCAGTGGTCTGCGTGCAGCAAGTTGTACCACTGCTGTGAGAAGGAATGAGGACTTGTCCAGGTGCAGGAGAGTGAAGTTGAAAGGCAAACTGTGGCTGTATGGAAACAGCGCGAGTAGAGCAATGTCTTGTGAGGCAGAGATGGAAGGCACAATGAATAGTCTGTATGGAGTAGATGCCTTGCAGTGAGGAGAAGCTGGTCACAGCAGATATGCACAATAACGCTAAGTAGTAGCGTGAGGAGATATCGTAGCTTGAGTGAAAGCTTGTCCTAAATGAAGCAATGCAGTAACACAGTCTATATGGGTACTTGTACCCTGTGCAGCAAACAACAATGGATACAACTGGTATGCGAGCAATAGGCAATAGTCAATAGTCAGTAGAGCATACCCAGTTGTGTAGATCCGGAATCAGCTGAGAAGTGAAGCGTTGTAGCGGTATGGGAACCGCCGCTGAGTTGAGCAGGGAGCAGCGTGGAAGCTGAAGAACGAGTAGAGCTGGAAGCAGTTTGGAAACTGTACACACGAGTAGAGCTGGAAGCAGTTTGGAAACTGCACACAGGAGAAGAGCTGGAAGCAGTTTGGAAACTGCACACAGGAGTAGAGCTGGAAGCAGCTTGGAAACTGCACACAGGAGTAGAGCTGGAAGCAGTTTGGAAACTGCACACAGGAGTAGAGCTGGAAGCAGTTTGGAAACTGCACACACCTATAGAAGTTCACTGGGAGTGAGACTTCAAGATCAGGCCACTACCTAAGGCTGCAGGTGCCTTAAGTAGGGATGGGTGATTGATCCATCAATCACATTAGTGGTCAGGTGTAGTTGTTAAAGGGACCTGCGCATGCGCAGTGCGACAGGATGGCGGACGGCCGTGGTTCCACACAGGTGTGAGTGGTCAAGATGGAGAACCACGTACCAGAGTGGAGGCACTCACACTCCAGTGAGTGACACTCCTAGTGAAGAGGGGATCTGATGCAGACAGATACCAAACTGCCTTTGTCCATTTCTTTGTATATTCGAATTTCTAGTTCTACAGTCTATGCAGGCCGCTTTTTTTTCTATATTACTACAAGTGGATGGGGGGGGGGCGGGGTCTGATGCAGACAGATACCAAACTGCCTTTGTCCATTTCTTTGTATATTCGAATTTCAAGTTCCACAGTCTGTGCAGGCTGCTTTTTTTATATTCAGCTACAAGTGGAGAGCGGGGGGGGGGGGGGGGGGGGGTGGCATAGATAGCCACCAAACTACCGTGGTCCATTTAATTTTACTTTCTAGTTCCACAGTCTGTGCAGGCTGCTTTTTTCATATTCAACTACAAGTGGAGGGTGGGGGGACGAATGGCTACATTGCCAATAATCAAAGATGGAGGAGGTAGACAACCTTGTTTGTCTGTATAATTTGCAGACAAGTGATCGAATTAAGGACGGCCTATCAGGGATTAAACAGGTTTTTTCATAATGTATTAGCTTTAGAATTACCTCACTTATCTAAGAAACTGGTGGAGCACTAAATTAGGTTATTTTAGACCAAAAAAATTGTATTTTTTTCGAAAATTGCAAAACAAAACCAAACAAAACCAAAACCAAAACCAAAACACGAAAGTAATCCAGATCCAAAACCGAATACAAAACCAAAACACGGGGGTCAGTGACCATCTCTAATTAACAGCATCACATAATTTTGACCAAGGCTGCTTTTGTCTAGCAAACATTGTCCTCCTCTCATACACAGGCACTAAATTGTGTCTGAGAGCACAATTTTCCTGGAAACTTAATTGCATATTGCACCCGGATTTAGTTTTGCCCACAGAAGGGCCTGCCTCTTCCTCCTGCTCCTCCTTACCTCCTAGCTCCTCTCTCTCTCCTCCTCCCCACTCTCCCTAACCGCCTCACCTCTCCTGGTTTTCACCATGCTGACAGACAAAGACAGAGGGGAAAGAGAAACCAAAAAACAAATAGACTGACAAATAAAACACAGGGACAATCCAAAACAACAAACAAATACACTCACAAACCAAGGACAGAGGAAATACAGTAAAAAGCAAAAAAAAAAACCACCCAAAAATTAAATATTAAACAACACACAGACAATACAAAGGGCAACTAAACAAAATAAGACTGACAAAAATACACAAAACTCACTTTCCACACTCCTTAACACAAACTAATCTCTCTCCTACACTGTCACCTGCTCTCTCTATGCTCCTGAAATCCCTATCAACTGAAATAAGGAAGAAGCTTGCTTTTTATAATGGTACTGAGGTCAAAATTGCACGAGTTTTGCATGTAAAACTTGCAACCAATCAGAAATGAGAAAGTTGATTTTCAGCTAAACACGAACGAATTGAAATCACCGCAAATTGCCAGAGATGAACAGCAATTTTGAAAATCGACTCAAAGCGATGGTCAGCTTTTGTGAATTGTGGATGATTTTAAATCGTTAAAAAAAATCGCAGCTTGATTCATTTACCCCCTAGTGTCCTGAAAGCCATTTAAGCCTCTTTTGTCCTAAAATGGGGAAATGAAGGTTGGCAAATGACCTATAAATATATAATAATTGTCAGAGTTACACCCCAATAGTGTAACTTATCAGCTCTGGTACCTGTGCAATAAATGGGTTATCGATCGATAGGAAAGAGAGACACTCAGTCTTTTGCAGGGCTGAATGAGAATCAATTCTGACTGCCCTATAGTCAGACCGCTTTATTTATATATGAAAAGTGTGCTCGCAGGCACATTTGTTATCTAGAAATTATTGCATGTTCACAGTGAAATTGGACATAGTATCAGCAGAAAAGAGTCTATACATCTTTTTGTTTAGTCACTGCTCAAGATGTTAAGGCCTGTAACTGCTTATCTCCAAGGATAGTTCATTGTCTTCATTTTCACCACGGGCTCTGGGCGTATTGTAAAACAGATATTCCTTTCTGATATCTGGATTGTTTGACATATAGCTCAGCATATTCACATGAGAAAGAAACAGAAAAAACACTTGTGTCAGTAATATATTCAGGAAAACAAAGAAAAGCAACTTTCATTTTATAAGTTTGATCAATATATACTTTTTACCATATTAACTTTCACAGACCCTCCTTTTTATCATACTTTTAAAATGCTACCTGTCTTTTTATGTCTGTGGATTACACCTGCACTTTGCCTACTTCAATGAATGGAATCCCTTCTGGACCCTAGACGCTGGTAAAGATACATTCAGTCAAAGTCTTATAATCCACATACATTCATCTTATTAAGGTATGATGAAAGGAGGCATCCGGGGGGGGGGCTTGTAATATAAATCAGGGGTAGATTAGGTATAGAAATATGCAGTGCGCCCAGCAAGTTTCTTAGTTACTTATTTCACAAAAAGGGGATCACCTTTTGTGCTACATAGTTTGAATAGGAAGGTAAGGGTAAGGTATCAATATAGCTGAAAAGGTCTGGGGGCGCAAAACATTTTATAAGCAATAAAACAGTTCCATAAACTAAGCAGTGTAATAATTATGCATAGTATCAGTACTGGATGTATCAGTACATTTAACATTGCAGATACTGAGGGGGACGCTCCTGTAAATACATCCCACCAATGCTTTTCCAAATCCTCCTTCAATTTGGTAGCCATGCCTCTTAGCTCATTTCCTTCAATAATAGTTACCATTTTAGCATGATTATTGGTATAATTTACCTGTTTAAGATGATCATTTAGTAACTTGGTTTCATTAATTACCCTCACTATCATCCCTATATCTAAGGTCAGTTGAGGTAATGTTAAATCATTATACATGAACATTTTCCTATAGAATAATATGTTTCCAGTCATAAGCTTTGTTTGTGCAGTATCCTTCTGCTGCTTTTGATACAAATATTGCAACGTACACTGGGTCCAATTTACACATTTTGTAATGTTTACTTGTGTACTCCAGCTATTGAGTATGGTTCTGTTGTATATCTGCAAAAACTCTTTATCCCACTGTATGTTTTTAGTCAAAGGGTTAAAGACTGTGGGCATCCAATCAGCTTGCATATGAACTATTTTACTGAGATCTGCTCCTGTTTTGCTAAGTTTCGTGTCTATGACCTCAGTGTCTATTGTATTCATTATGCCTAATCCTGTCCCTGTAGCTCCTAACAAGGTGTCGTACCACTCCCGCTTGCACTTTTTATGACTATCTGTCGGGAAAGTAATGTTCCACCTTATTATTGTTCTTTGTTTTCTTATTCTTGGTGTATGTAACCTTTACCTGTGCAAACGGTCACATTTTCTTGCAATAGCCCTGGAGCTGCAGACCGTATTATAGTCATGTGATGGAAAAACAAAACACATGTGTAGGCTTTGTGTTGCATTTTGCACATATCAGGTGTCATTCCTGTATATTACCCCAATTAGTGGTCAGGATTGGGATCCGGTGTGGTAGCCTTCTTACAATGACTAGCATGTATCCAAGATCCTTTTCCTTCCAGTTTCACTGAAGTAGGTGTAGTTAGAAGCACTTGATATGGACCCTCAAATCTGGGTTCCAAGGCCCTTCTGACGTGCCTTTTTACAAAGACGTAATCTCCTGGCTTCAAACAATGGGTAACAGACAAGTTATCTGGATCTGGAATGGAAGAGAACACTAGACCATGCACTTTAGTTAATTGTCTTTGTAACTCTCCCATATAAGTCACCATATCCCCATAGTTCTGTTCCATCTGTTGTGGAAAGTAGCACCCTGTTTTGGGTGGCCCACCAAACAATATTTCATAAGGACTCAACTTAGTTTTTTTATTTGGGGTTATTCTTACAGAATAGAGAGCTAAGGGCAGACATTCTACCCAGGATTTACCAGTTTCTCTCATAGCTTTCTGTATTTTTAATTTTAGTGTCCCATTCATTCTGTGCTGTTGCTCCCCTTTTTTTCCACTCTTCCTTTTCCGTGGGCATTGCTTGTTTCTGTAATTGTTTCAACATATATGGCTACTGATTTTAAAGCTGCATCCTTGGCTGCTTTATCTGCTAATCTATTACCTTTTACTTCAAATGTTTGCTCCTTAGTGTGTGCTTTTACCTTTAAAATAGCCACTTCTGTAGGGGCTGCTAAGGCCTCAAATAATGCTTTTATGAGGCTTGCATACTTTATTGGCTTACCATTTGCCCCCAGGAAGTTCCGGCTACGCCATATGGGGCCAAAGTCATGTGCTACCCCAAAGGCATACCTGGAGTCTGTGTATATATTAGCTCTCTGCCCTTCAGCCATAATACAGGCATCTATCAAGGCCTGAAGTTCTGCTTCTTGTGCTAATTGCCCTGGGCTTAGAGCCTCTTGGACGAGTATTTGCTGTTCAGTAGTTACAGCATACCCTGTTTTGGGCTGCCCCTGTGGTAGTATCTGGAACCATCTACAAATAAGATCATATCAGGATTTGTTAGTGGCTCTTCAAACACATTGGGAAGCCCTTGATGCTCAGAATCCATCAAAGCTAAACAGTCATGAGAAAAATTTGTAGTGTGATTTGAGCCCTGCCCATTAAACTCCTCACTGAAGTCATCATGCTTATGGCTACTTTCCAGACTACTACTCCCCTCTTTTAAATCCTCTTCCTCATCCTGTGGTAACAGGGTGGCTGGATTTAAAACTGTACATCTTTTAATGGTTAGGTTACTCGGACTTAATAATGCAACCTCATATTTAGTCAGTCTGGCAGTTGACAAATGTTTGGTTTTAGCTTGATTTAAAATTTTCTGTTACTGCATGCGGTACTTGTAATGTGAGGGAGTGGTCTAACACTATATCCCCCACTTTGTCTTTTAGCAGAGCAGCCGCAGCTACTGCTCTTATACATGAAGCTGAACCTCTGATCACAGGATCTAGTTTTCCTGAGTAATACCCCAAAGGTCGTTGTTTACCACCGTGTTCTTGAGTTAATACACCGTGTGCAAAGCCCTTCTGCTCATGACAGAATAATACAAAGGGTTTATCATAATTTGGTAACCCCAGGGCTGGTGCTTGTAAAATGATTGCCTTTATTTGGAGAAAAACTTCAACCTGTTTATCTGTAAGTTGCAATGGGCCTTTGTTATTACCCTTGGTGGTTTCATACAGAGGGTCTAATAATGCAGAGATGTTAGGTATCCATTCTCTGCAATAACCTACCAAGCCTAAAAAGGCTCTTAATTTTCGCACTGTAGTGGGCACAGGAACATCTTTTATAGCATTTATTTTGTCTGCTGTAAGGTGTTTTGTTCCTTTTTCTATACAGTGCCCCAAAAAGATTACTTGGGATTGTGCCACATGCAATTTATCCTTGCTTACTTTGCATCCTACCTTATGTAAAAACATAATTAGTTTTATTGTTTCTGTTTTACATTGTTGTTCATTTGTTGCACACAATAACAAATCATCCACATATTGTAACAACCTTGTCTCTGGGTACTGTGGCTGCCATTGCTGCATTACTTTCTTTCAAACCATCTGATATAAAATTTGGTTAAAAAACCCCCAAAAATAAACTTAAACACTATTTCATATTCAACCTTAATGTTAGTCCATTTCTCCTTTTCCCTTAAAAAACATCTTCTCACCTTCTTCGACATACAGAAAAAAACCACCTAGTTCATGCATTTGCTATGCGAATAGCCCATAAACTCTAATATCTCTTTCCAAAACAAGGTAATCATTACTCATTACTCAGCAGAATCTACGTTCTTTAAATCCTTCATTAGTTTATACTTATGTCTGTTGTGGCTGTTGACCAAAATATATTGCAAACTTCTATTCATTGGAAGATGGATCAATGCAATCTGCATTGCCTAAATGGTCTTTTTTGCTGGAGATCTGTGAAGAAAAACTTTTGCATAGAGATTAACATTTATTCACTAGGAATAACAGTAACTATTATTAATTCACATTGAACAGCTGCTAATACAACACTTGTTTAAAAGTTTCTCTTTGTAGCTTAACTGTGACGCTATGCGTTCCATGCAATGAAAAACTGATTTCCTCAAAGGGGCAGTCCCCAATATCACAAACAGGGAATGTCAAAGTGACAAGACCTGGGCATTCAAAGCCACTCCTTTCTCATCATCTCTTCAAAAGCATTACATTTGCAACTGTACAGCTTTTTCAACCTTGAAACATGTCTCTTAAAACGGTCAAGACAGACAAACACGGATCTCCCTCACACGCAGTAAGACGGAGATAAAACTCACATACAGAGAAAGAAAACTTAACTGCTATCTTCCAGCCTACTGCTGTGGAACTACAAGTCACAGCATTAGACTAAATACACATTAGCTTCAACATGTTACTATCAATCAGCACTCCAGACATATTTTTCCCTCTTGAAATATTGAAGCAATGTTACATACATTTTCAGATAACAAAAACAGCGTGTTTCTTATCTCAACACTGAAATATTTTACACAGAATAAGGGAGGGGCACATCTCACTCTTTAATCTGCGCAACATCAAACATACATTTTTAGTACACAACCTACTTGATTCATTGTTTTAGTCATTATATCATTTAGCTTGTGATGTCCTTTAATTAATTTTTATCCATTTGTCTGCTTTTAATGTCCCTTGCTTAGGAAATCCTGCCGCCTTAAAAACTTTTTCCATGCCTGTAGTGAGGGAGCTACCCCCATGCTTATAAGCATATTCCCAGGGGGTATACCCCAATAATTTTCTGAATCCTTATCGGTCCTAGACTCTATATTACCCACGTCTGGGTACACCTTATGTCTTTACTCTTAGCGGACCGTCAGATAATTATATCTTTATCTTTATTGTTTATATAAAGGCAGGATTACCAGGGGGACAACAAATCTGTAGGGTTTAATCCCCTTCTTATGTTGCAGACTATCTTTATGCAAAGTACAAAGAATAATATTGCTATTATCCAAGCCCTCTGGAAATATCCACTTTACACATTGTTCTAAATAACCTTTTGCCTTTAGTTGTTTGTGGTGTTTTAACAACTTTTGCCACCTGTCTAACCTTAGCGTGCCTGTTTCTGGAAAACCTGCTGCTTTAAAAACTTTATGCCCCTTATGAGGGGTGAACCCCCTCTCTTTTTGGCATATTCCAGGGGAATGTAACCCCAGTAAGACTCTACCTTATGCCCGGTTCTAGACCCTTTATGCCCACAATGAGCGACTGGATGGTCTTTTTACAGAACCGTCTGCTTTTGAGTCTTACAACTGTATGTTTTTAAACTGCTTTATCTACCAAGGAGATAACAGGTCAGTGACACTAAAAACCTGCTGCTTTAAAAACTTTATGCCCCTTATGAGGAGTGAACCCCCTCTCTTTTTGGCATATTCCAGGGGAATGTAACCCCAGTAAGACTCTACCTTATGCCCGGTTCTAGACCCTTTATGCCCACAATGAGCGACTGGATGGTCTCTTTACAGAACCGTCTGCTTTTGAGTCTTACAACTGTATGTTTTTAAACTGCTTTATCTACCAAGGAGATAACAGGTCAGTGGCACTACGTCCTCTCTTAATATTTAGAACTGTTTTAATCAACAGGGCAATGAATAATATTGCAAGTATACAACAGAGTACTATTATCCCTTCTGTACATTCAATTTGCACCCATCTAATATGGTCTTTGCACATCTCTATTCTATAACTGCCCATACAACCCGGTAAATGTTAACCTTCTGTAGAGCACAAGGTATTATGTCACACAATATCCACGTGTTTTTCTCTCTTGCTAGGACTACACTGTAACATATCTATGCAACTTCCTCATTTGACAAAATTCTTATATTTCTTATCAAGTACTTTAAACATGCAATTTCAACACAATTTTTTTTACTTTATATAACCTCTAAAGGGGTTATTCTGGTCCAGAGCTTGGGATCTTCGTCAATCCAGACGAGTTACCCCCGGACTTGTTACCTACCCCACTTCCACAAGGACAGAACTCTTAAGAGTAAAAATAAAGCTTTTTACTCACCATATGGATTTTGTCCTCTGTCCTTGGGGATGAGGTGGTCCCCTGTGCCGGAGGGTCTGGATATATTGAAGATCCCGGACGAGCCCCCACTGAAACTGTCAGAGTTACACCCCAATAGTGTAACTTATCAGCTCTGGTACCTGTGCAATAAATGGGTTATCGATCGATAGGAAAGAGAGACACTCAGTATTTTGCAGGGCTGAATGAGAATCAATTCTGACTGCCCTATAGTCAGACCGCTTTATTTATATATGAAAAGTGTGCTCGCAGGCACATTTGTTATCTAGAAATTATTGCATGTTCACAGTGAAATTGGACATAGTATCAGCAGAAAAGAGTCTATACATCTTTTTGTTTAGTCACTGCTCAAGATGTTAAGGCCTGTAACTGCTTATCTCCAAGGATAGTTCATTGTCTTCATTTTCACCACGGGCTCTGGGCGTATTGTAAAACAGATATTCCTTTCTGATATCTGGATTGTTTGACATATAGCTCAGCATATTCACATGAGAAAGAAACAGAAAAAACACTTGTGTCAGTAATATATTCAGGAAAACAAAGAAAAGCAACTTTCATTTTATAAGTTTGATCAATATATACTTTTTACCATATTAACTTTCACAATAATTTATGTGTTCATGTTCTGAAAATTTTGGAAACCATTTTTTCAATCCACGTTGCAATGCAAGTGATGCAAATGCAAATTTATTTTTGCAAGTGGAAAAAAAAGCCCTTTCTCAGGATAAAAGTGGTGTTTTTGCCAGACATAGGAGCTATTTATCAAAGGGTCACTGCCGGGGATGGAAATGCTATCGCTGGTTGTAGCCCTCCGCCGGTGAAATGATTTGCAAGGGGAAGCCTATTTAAAAGGCATCTGGGTGATACAAGTACTGCTGCAATTCTTCTGCTATCACCATCTCAGGATAGCAGAATAGAATGAATGAAAAAATGCTTACTTTTTGGATTAAAACATTTTATTCTCCATTGCTAATACTTTTAAATATTTTTTTTACATTTTAAAAAATATTTATTTGTATCTATATTTTATTATTTATTTATTCTTGTTCACTAAGTGGAACTGAAAACCCAAGCCTGGGCTTTCTGTTCCACTGCACATACATGAAGCCAGGTCGCGCATGTGCACATCTGCGGACACTGGCCCTCCGTAGCGGTAAGACTTTTCCCGCTCGACTGCCTCAATTAAAACGTAATTATATATCATGGTGATAGGTGGTTTTCTATCTCTGTGATAAGCCACACTTGAAAACCTTATTAGTAAATAGACCAATAAATGAGGGCACGTAGTATCAATAGATGGATCATCCTGCAATATAGTATGACTGAGAGTTGCAGTTTGTGTAGTTAAAAATTGCATGGATTCTATACTTATATACAGGGTATCTATGAAGTAGAGATGTTCACTGAACCCCGTGTTCTGGTTTTGGATCTGGATTAACTTTGCGTTTTGGTTTTGGGATGGGAAAACTGCCCTTGCGTATTTTGGTTTTGGTTTTGGATCCCTACTTTTTTCTAAAGCCCTATTTTTTTTTTGCTAAAATCACATAATTTTGCTCTTTTTTTCCCTACATTATCATTAACCTCAATAACACTAATTTCAAGTAATTTTGACCACCTCACAGATCACAATATTATTTTCATACACTTTCAAACAAAGACTGCAGCGACCTGGCTGGATGCTAAGCGACAGAGCAATGACACAAACACAGCAGTTCATAGCACATCTAGGAAACATTGCCACATAGCAGTGGCAGAAAAGAAAAGTGGTGCAAGATGGAATTGAACTTGGGCTCTCCCACCCACCCTTATGTAAGATATTGAAAAGGACATGTACAGTTTAACAAAGTAAGTACTCCAGCGACAAGCAGTGCCACTTTTGTGGCTGAAGTGCTTGGTTTGTTTGGGCCCCCACAAAACAAGCTACCAATAGCTTAGCTGCCTTAAGCCTAACAGTGCTGTCAATGAACTCTACATTATTAAACCATGTCTGCTTGTGCTGCATCTTTAATCTCCTTCTCCTCTGTCGATGCCTCCCTCTCATCGCTGAAGAACTGCCAAACCTATGTAAACACAGCAATGGATATTACAACTGGAGTGGCATTAGATCTGCTTCAGACAGACTGTGACATGGAACATGTGGGCACCTTGGAATCTTACATGTTGGAATACGCTGCATTGAACAGTGATTTAAGCCAATATATAGACGCAGTTGAGGAGGCCGTACTTAAGTTAAAACGTGACCCACTGGAAGAGATCCCGGATTTAAGAGAGCTTGTACACGAGAGATACACTGCGCTTCAGAAGAATAATACAGAGGAGGCCCTGAGGCAGGACAATAAATATGTCCAGTTTAAAGAACAGCTAAGAGACCAGAGAAAACAAATGGATGCGTCACTGGCCCCTGCAGACTAAACTTTGGTAGATGAAAACGAGGAGATCGCCGTCACCCTGAGCACATGACCGGTACAGTGAAACTGAGAATGAATCATGAAATCAGTTATGGTTCATTTGATCGCTCCACCTGTTCCTTGGATAACTGTGGTAATTCTACAGCTAATATATGGCAACGAACACTGACCCCCCCCCCAAGACCAATCCAGGGTGCCAGACAATGCACTAAAAAGAGCCATTGAAATTCACAGCAAAAAGCAGGTTCATCACTGAGCTTCGAATCACCACCAATTCCCCATTACATTATAATATAGCTAGGTACCTTTGACGTAAAGCGCAGATTACAAACACTGTGCAATACTGATGAAAAAGCAGCAACGTGGAAGGTTTGAGTAATACATATATACGTCTATTTAGACATCAATGCTTACATTACTTCTGCAAGCAACGTTGTTCTTTGTTAAAAAAAACTGTTGTCTTTATACCATTCAAAAATAAATAAATTATCCTCTTGATAGTTGATAGTAGGATAGTAGGATAGTTGATAGTAGGATCAGGTGGAGTTACATCAGAGGTGTCACTAATTTTTAGAGATTCTCAGGCTCGGTTCCCCGAAAACCGAACACACCCGAACTTAGCAGATCCGAGTATCGAGCCGAGGCATCTCGGTACTTTTGAGCGACCTCGGAATTGAAAATGAGGCAAAACGTCATTGTTACAGTGTCAGATCTTTCCAGTTTTGGATTCTATAAGTACCGTCCTCCACGGTGATCCAGCACCATTTCACAGAGGGACACAGATCTTGGCAGTCTCTAGTGCAGTTGGGCAGCTCATAGGTAGAAAGTGGAGGGATAGCAGTGTTCTTCAAAGTCTCCAGTGACATTCAGGAGTGCTCCATTGGTCCATTGCTGTTTTTTAAAAAGTCTAAGTAGGGGAATCACTTGACTCAAGCTAGCAGTGTCTGCATTCTCTTCACAGGTGACTACTTTAAAGTGGTTTCAGCACCTAGCACACCACGGAAAGTATTCTCCACTGCGCTTGAGTAAAATACATCCCCCCTCCTTTCCCCATGTCACGGCTTGTGGAGTAAGCGTAGATGGCTTTTCGCATTTCCTCCATCAGCAGAAGCATATACAGCGTGGAATACCACCTTGTTACCACCTCTTGCTTCAGTTAATGGCAGGGCAAATTAAATTGTTCTTGTAGCTGCTGCAATCTCCTGCATGCTGTTGTCGAATGCCGAAAAAGTCCAGGTATTTTATGGGCCACAGACAGCATCTCCTGCATGTCCCTCTCATTTTTTAAACAGCACTGCACCACCAAGTTTATTGTGTGAGCAAAACGGGGAATGTGATGTAATTCACCCGGCTGTAATGCTCTCACAATATTGGTGGCGTTATCAGAAATTACATATCCTGAGGCGAGTCCAAACGGGATAAGCCATGTTGCAATGACATCCCTTAGTTTTTGTAACAGATTGTCAGTTGTATGCCTCTTAATGAAGCCTGTGATACACAGAGTAGCCTGGCTCTAAAAAAAAGTGACGTATTTGGGTACATGCTGCTGCTGTCCCTGCTTGTGAAGGCGAATCACCAACCCAGTGGGCTGTCACAGTCATATAATCTTTAGTTTGCCGAGTTCCACTTGTCCACATATCTGTGGTTAAGTGTACAGTGGGTAGAATGGCATCTTGTAGCCCAATAATAACAGGAATAGCTTTTCTAGTAAAATGATGTTGTGATGGGATTTGGTAACATCGACACAAGATGTCAAGTAACTGTCTAAAACCAGCTGCATTAGTAGTGGATATTGGACGCAGATCTAATACTAGCGTAGTCGCCATGGTGCCTGTGATCCGCTTTGCGACTGGGTGACAGCTTTCATACTTGCTTCCTCTTGCAAAGGATTGTTTAACAGTCAATTGTTGTAAACTACCAGTAGTCTTCTTCTTGGTCTGCTTCTGGGATGAAGATCCACCCCTACCAGCAGCAACAGCAGCAGCAGCAGCAGTGGGACTAACGCTCAAGAATTCTTTTGAGGAATCCAAGATAGTGTCGGAGTCATCTAGTCTTAGCAACTTGGATGCAGGACTAACACCGCTCGCTACTGAGGATATTGATGGGGATGGTGTTGTGGGTGTAGATTGCAGGTGTCGGAATCTAGCTGAGAGAAGAGACCTCGCTGATGCAGGACTGCTTGCTGTTATTTTTTTAGCATAAGTTTCTGATTTTCCCAACAGCTTTCCATGAACTCGCTTCAAATGGCGTAACATGGATGAGGTGTCTAGATGGTTAAGGTCCCTCCCTCGACTGACTGAGGCTTTGCAAACGCTACAAATGGCTAGACAACTGTTGTCAGGATCTGGGCAAAATTAATTCCACACATAAGAAGTGACTTTTTTGGTCTGTTGTCCAGACATGACAATGGTCTTCTTCTTATCACGTGCCAGAACTGCTTCCACTGGTGTAGGACTTACACAAACAACATCATCCTCATCAAGATCCTCATTAGCTCCCTCGTCGGCTAAACAAATATCCCCCTCATCCTGTTCCAATTTCAAAGTGGCATCCTCAATTGGTGTATCACCGGCTACACTCAGGCTGTTCAGGCGCACATCAGCAGAAATACTGATAGGGGCCTTTTTTATGGGTACACTATCAGAATGGTCACAATTACACATAGCAGTTTTCTTCCAGCTCGGCTTTTACACGTAAAAGTATTTGTGCACCACTTTTGGAGTCTGAATTATTTGGTCTTGCTTGGTCACGAGTGACCTTACAAGAAGATGCCTCAGTAACAAATTTAGATCTCGCACTCATAGAGAAAGGCGAAGGCCTCATTCTTTCTTTGTCACTGAGTGTGTAGAATGGCATGTTGGCAATTTTTTTTTTTCGTCAGATAACTTTTCCTGGATTCCAGCTCTTTTTTTTCTTCACCACGGTAAAAGGTGCTTTTTTTATGTTTTTTTCCCTGACTTTTAAGTCAGGGACTTTTACACAGGCTTTACCAGATGATGTACAGGGATTACTATCATCAGGACTGGTGGTAGCAGCTGCTTGCTTCTCCTGCTCTTCTGTGTACTGCTGTGAATCCATTTGGATAAAACCCTACACTTTTTGGTGCAATTCAGAGAAAAAGCCTAAAAGAACTAGTATATTTGTATTTGTATTTCAGCAATGACAATTAGCAATGGAGCTCTAGGGCTTGATTCATTAAGGATCTTAAATGAAGAGGTATCTTATTTCAGTCTCCTGGACAAAACCATATTACAATACAAGGGGTGCAAACTAGTTTTCTGTTTTGCACATAAGTTAAATACTGACTGCTTTTTCATGTAGCACACAAATATCAACTTTAAATTTCAGTGTACAAATAAGCTATCACGTAGGACTGGATCAGACGGCGCACAGATTCCCGGAGGCTGCTGAGGCTGCTGATGTAAGTATATTTCTTTTTAACAGGGAAAATGGGTGCAACGAGGGGGAAGAGGACCCGATAATATGTGAATGGGGGAGGGGGAGTGGGGCTGAAAATGTGTGCAGGGGAGGGAAGAGGGGCTGAAAGAATGACACACGGAAAACTTGAAAAGGGGGGAGAGAATGGTACACAGAAAACAGGAAAAGGGGGAGAGAATGCCATGCAGAAAACAGGAAAAGGGGGGAGAGAACGGCACACAGAAAAAGGGAAAGGGGGGAGAGAATGGCACACAGAAAAAGGGAAAGGGGGGAGAGAATGGCACATAGATAAAGGGAAAGGGGGGTACAGAATGGCACACAGAAAAAGGGAAAGGGGGGACAGAATGGCACACAGAAAAAGGGAAAGGGGGGGAGAGAATGGCACACAGAAAAAGGGAAAGGGGGGGACAGAATGGCACACAGAAAACAGGAAAAGGGGGGAGAGAACGGCACACAGAAAAAGGGAAAGGGGGGGAGAGAATGGCACACAGAAAAAGAGAAAGGGGGGAGAGCATGGCACACAGAAAAAGGGAAAGGGGGGACAGAATGGCACACAGAAAAAGGGAAAGGGGGGGGACAGAATGGCACACAGAAAAAGGTGAAACAGGGGGGGAAGGATGTCACACAGAAAACGGGGGGTAGGGAGAGAAGTGAGGATGCCACACGGGGGGGGGGGAAGGGAGAGAAGAGAAAGGATGCCACACGAGGGGAGGGGGGGATGCTGTATATTTCTACTGGATATTTATATAACCTCACATTTTATGCAAATGTACTTTTGTGTTGTTAATGTTTACTCCGTGGCATAATATGATTTGGGGCACTACTGTATGGCATAATATGATTTGGGGGCACTATTGAGGTATAATATCAACTAGGGGCAGTATTGTTGTATAATATAATTTGGGGGCACTATTGTGGCATAATATGATTTGGGGGCTATTAATTGTAAGTGGGGCTGTTTGGGGAAAAAATAACGTCTATTTATTAAATATGAATAGAAATTATTTAATGGCATTGATGGTTGGGGGAAATAAGTACATTTTTTAAACGTAAATGCGATTTAATTTCTTGCTGGGGTTGTTTGGAGGGAGGTATATAGGTTTATTTATTAAACGTGAATACTACAATTTTAATGTTGAGGCTGGAGGGAGGCCTAATTATAAAACATGGGTTGCATTGATTAAACACCAGGGCTGGTTGGAGGTTTCTAAATTACATGTACCCATTTTTTTTACAAACAGGGCCTCCAGCAATCGAGGATCCAGACAAGCAGCAACTAAAGACACCAGCAGCCACAGGTGGTGTAAGTGACAAGAACACTGGTGGGGAAGTCCCGAATTTTGGTGACACTCTTGTCTAGTGAGATTTGGTCAGACTACAAGGACAGTTGGGAGGTAAGTCCTACTTCACAATGTACTGCTTGTGAAGGCAAAGCTGCGTGCACCTAACAGTAGTGCACACAGTATTGCCTGTGTATTTGTCTAACATTGTGTCTAATATGATAACCATGTTACATAATAGGGGCCCCCTGTCTTAAATAACCCAGGCCCCCCGAGCATTAATCCAGCTCTGGTTAGCAGGAGGAATCTGATAGTTGCTCCCAGTCCCTGGATAGGACACAGCCTGCAGAGCAAGCCGAGGAGATCTAGGTCTCACAAGATTTGGTAATCTCGTGAGACAAAGAGCTTCCCTGCACACTCTACAGGAAGTTCACACCCTTATGGATGTCAGCAGCACCAGAAGCATAGATAACTACAGTGGGCTGGGGGTGTCAAAATGTGCCTGGAGAGATGGCGTGATGTGGCTGGGAGGGCGTGATAAATGTAATGTTTTATTATAATGTATGTATCAATGCCCCATGTTGGCCACACCCACAACACAATGTGGCCACGCCCTTTTCTGCGCCACTGCTGCGCGGCGGCACACTATTTTTTTTCTTCTAGACCTGAGGTGGGCCTGTGTACTTTAAATGCCAGGGTTGATTTTTAGTCCCAGTCCGGCCCTGATAACACCATACACTTTTTGGTGCAAATTCAGAAGAAAAGCCTGCAAGGACTAGTATTTGTATTTCAGCAATGACAATTAGCAACGCAGCTCTCCTTTTTGTGTTACTTATATAATACTGTAGAATTTTACTGCAGAATTACACCAAACCTGACAGAACTAGTTTTTTTATTTTTATGCAATGAGAATTACCAACACACCTCTCCTTTTTGTGTTACCTATATAACACAGAATTGGACTGCAGAATTACATCAACCCTGTAAGCACTATTATTTGATTTTTTTTGCAATGAGATTTAACACTGGAGCTCTCCTATCTGTGTGTTACCTATATAACACAGTAGAATTGGACTGCAGGATTATACCAACCCTGACAGCAGCAATAGTATTTGTATTTTTCTGCAATGAGATTTAACATTGGAGCTATGAAGCTCTCCTGAATGTCACTGATTACTTTCTTTAACACTGCTACCACCCTCCTCTTTCAATTCTCTAACTTTGCCTGCCCAACTGCTCTACACTGTATGCTACCCCTTCTGTATCCCTCTCTCAAATGGTGCTAGATCGCCATGGAGGCTGGTATTTATAGATTCCAAAACTTCCGAGATCCGATGACATCACAATGACATTTTGCCTTGTTTTGGAGTCCGAAAAAGTGCGAAAGTACCAAGCACTTGGATCCCCTAAGTTCAGGTGTGTTCAGTTTCTGAGGAACCAAGCCTGAGCATCTCTAATCTTAATGCTTCAGCATACCAGGTTATTTTGGACAATGCTATGCTTCCAACTATGTGGCAACAGTTTGGGGAAGGCCCTTTTTATTCAAACATGACTGTGCCCCAGTGCACAGAGCAAGGACTACCTAGACATGATTTGATGAGTACGGTGTGAAAGAACTTGACTGGCCCACTCAGATCCCTGACCACAAGCACATCAAACACCTTTGGTATGAACTGGAACGGAGATTGCAAAAGGAGGACTAGCTCCATATTATTGTATATGTATTTGAATACAATGTCATTACAGTCCCTGTTGGTGTAATGGTCAAGCGTCCGAATACTTTTGTCCATAGTGTATGTCTTATCATGATTCACATCATGCTTGCAATATTTTAGGAAAATTGTAAACTAAAATTTAATGAAGAGGATGTGCCTAAAGCAGGCACGACTTCAAAGTAACCTTTTTCAGCTGTGCACCATGTATATCGAAATTTGCAAAAATTAGATTCATCCCCATATTATAGTGGGCAGTTCCTAAAAGTGCAAGACAGACAAGGCAGACAAATGTGTGCATAACTAAATCCACATGTTTAGTTGCTAGTAAATGACACTAGCAATATTTGTGTAAATGCTATTTAGTGAATTGCACTCCATAGTTGAGATGATTAATGGTAATGCCCTGTTGTGGAAGGAATGGGGAGTAAGTGTCAAGATTAGAGGATTTTTACAGGCCCTCAATTGCCCACAAAAGTGGAGAGAAGTTGAGGAGACAGGGAAAAAAGTGGAGGATAGTTTTCCAGGAGAAGGTTATGGTTCAAGTAGTTTGATATGCTACCTCCCAGGTCTCAAGTCTTGCAGCTGTCGGTATCACGATGAAGTTCAAGTTTATTGGATAAGTTTGACTTTGTCAAGCAGTCGACCTGAGGTATGCTGTGCAAAGGATTGATAGAAACAGTGAGAGAGCTGTGATAGAGATGCAGGGCAGAGTATGAATGGGAGAATAGTCATGCGCACACTTTAATATATGAGTGTAACACACCCTCAGCCTAGCGCAGGCACTCTGTGGGGATCTGGGTAGCTTGTCTACCAGGGGACAACTTGGCAGACCCCCTTAAATTCATGCACACCTCTGAGGAAAAACACAACACAGCTTATAAGTAAAAACAACTGTGCTGCCTTTATTAAAGGGAAAATGTGAAAGGTTTGATATAAATTTTGTTGTTGCCAAGATATGAGATAATTCGAAATGTACAAAATACAATTTACAGTTTCATTTCAAATAAAGTAATTAGAAACAACAGCAATGTCAACCAAACAATGACTCTTAACCGTCAACTTGTCTATCACATGAGACAACTCAATATACAGATCATATGTTCTTGAAGTCCTACCACTCTGACATTCACAGTTGGTCACACAAACCAAAGCTGGTTGTCTGTCAGCAATCACTGGTCACTGTGAAATAACAGTATCAACTAGATGACCAATTATTAGATAGAGTAGAATAAAAAATACAAAGTACTTTCAATTAAGTTTTAACAGTCCTCCATAAGGAAAACATCTGCTGAAGGTAAACATGGACTTGTATGAAGATAAAATGTAATGTATTAAAGTAGTTAACTTCTGAACAGAGTGGATGTGTACATATATCTCAGTCTCCATGTTATATTGATATGGGTGCCAACTGTAAACACACTTATCTGTTACTGTGGAGATAGGACTATTGATATAAAGTTGGGTATGCACTAGAGATGGTCACTGACCCCCGTGTTTTGGTTTTGGATTCGGTTTTGGATCTGGATTACCGTCGTGTTTTGGTTTTGGTTTTGAAAAACCGCCATTGCGTGTTTTGGTTTTGGTTTTGGTTTTGTTTGGTTTTGTTTTGCAATTTGTTATAAAAATTACATTTATTGGTGCTAAAATAACATAATTTAGGTATTATTTTGTAGCTACATTATTATTAACCTCAGCAACACTAATTTCCAGTCATTTTTTATTCAATTTTGAACACCTCCTATGTCACAATATGATTTTCATACACTTGAAAAGAAAAATTGCTGCAGTTCTTGCCAGTGATAACAAAAATGCCATTGTCATGCCTGGGCATAAAACCAAAAATCCACCTCTTAAGTGTGGAATTATTTTTACACGAATCCTGGCAAGAGTTGTCTATCCATTTGTAGCATTTTGAAAGCCACACTCAGTAGAGGTAGGGACCTTAACCATCTGGGATCCTCATCCATGTTTCGTCATTTTTCAGTGAGTTATTGGAAAACTGTTGGGAAAATCAGAAACTTCGGTTAAAAAAAAATTAACAACAAGCATTCCAGCATAATCTACCTCCCTTCTCTCATCTACATCCCAGCACCTGCAATCTTTCCCCCCAACAATTGGCAGTTAAACAATCCTCTGCAAGAGGAAGCAAGAATGAAACCTGTCACCCAGTCGCAAAGCGGATCACAGACGCCCTGGGTACTATGCTAGTGTTAGATCTGTGTCCAATGTCCACTATTAATACAGTTGGTTTAAGACATTTAATTGAGGTGTTATGTCCCTGTTAGCAAATGTCATCACTATACCATTTTACTAGAAAAGCTTATTCTCTCCTGTACCGGAAAGTTCCTAAAAATGTCATTATTGGGTGACAAAATTGTATTCTACCCACTGTACACTTAACCACAGATATGTGTACAAGCGTAACTGGGCAAACAAAAGATTATATGACTGTGAAAGCCCACTGGGTTGGTCTTTCGCCTTCCCCAGCATGGACAGCAGCAGCATGTACCCAGGTACATCACATTTTTGAGAAGTAGGCTACTCTGTGTATCAGCAGCTTCACTAAGAGGCATACAGCTGACAAACTGTTACAAAAACTAAGGGATGTCATTGAAAGATGGCTAATCTTGCTTGGAGTCTCCTGAGGATATGTCATTTCTGATTACGACCCCAATATTGGTCCAGCATTACAGCGGGGTTGAATTCCATCACATTTCCTGTTTTGCACACACTATCAACTTGGTGTTACAGAACTTTTGAAAAATGACATGCAGGAGATGCTGTTTGTGTCCATAAACATTTAGGGTCAATTTCTGGTTTCTGCAACAGCATGTAGGAGAATGCAGCAGCTGCAAGAAGACTAGCATTTGAGGGGAATATACTTTAGTCCAGCAAAGTAGTTACCTGTGAAGAAAGTGCAGACACGGTTAGCTTGAGTCAAGTGATTGCCTTAATAATAGATTTTGAAAAGGTGCTACATAAAATTATAGTGTGCAATAAAACAAAGTAAATGTGCTAACTATATTTTAATTGTAGATTAAATACTTTATTTTCTTTGCAAGGATCCCAGACTTATCAACATCTTGTTGGGACGTCTTCTCCTTCAGTTTCTCTGGCAACTGCTTGTTGTAAAAGAAATTGCTTTCCCAAGACACCCAGTGGTGATGCAGATGAGTCCGCTCAACATTTGATATTTACTGTGCTGTAAAAGAATTGCCTAAAAATCGTGACAGCTCTGCCCTAAAATCAACTAGTCATTCCCTTTGGAAGGCCATTATCAGCAATTACATCATACTACACAGACTTCTATGATATTGGGATGAATTAGTATTGTTGGAGGAAGATGATCACTAAACCCTGCCACCTCTCCAGTTTCGCAGTGAGCTATGGTACAATAAAATGTAACTGCAGATTTTTAGACCAAGACTGTCAGCCCTATTATTTCTATTTCAGCAATTACAATTAGCAATGGAGCAATGGAGCTCTTCTCTTTGGGTGTTACCAATTTGCCTGCAAATTCTACAGACAAGCCTGCTTGTCTTCCTCTCCATCAATGACTCTTAGCAATTGAGCACTCGTCTTTGGGTGTTTATTACACCCAAACATTATTAGTGAAAATTATGAAAAATACAGTTTAATCCCTGATAGGCCCTCCACCATCCTTTGCATGACAGATATGACTTTTGACAGCCAGAAATATTAATGCACAATTAGGGAGGACACTCCAAAAGCACTGAGGAGTGCTAAAAATTATTTAGTATATACTGCTGACAGATATGACTTTTGACAGCCAGAAATATTAATGCACAATTAGGGAGGACACCCCAAAAGCACTGAGGAGTGCTAAAAATTATTTAGTATAAACTGCTGACAGATATGACTTTTGACAGCCAGAAATATTAATGCACAATTAGGGAGGACACCCCAAAAGCACTGAGGAGTGCTAAAAATTAGTTGGTAGATACTGCTGACAGATATGACTTTTGACAGCCAGAAATATTAATGCACAATTAGGGAGGACAACCAAAAGCACTGAGGAGTGCTAAAAATTATTTAGTAGATACTGCTGACAGATATGACTTTTGACAGCCAGAAATATTAATGCACAATTAGGGAGGACACCCCAAAAGCACTGAGGAGTGCTAAAAATTATTTAGTAGATACTGCTAACAGATATGACTTTTGACAGCCAGAAATATTAATGCACAATTAGGGAGGACACCCCAAAAGCACTGAGGAGTGCTAAAAATTAGTTGGTATATACTGCTGACAGATATGACTTTTGACAGCCAGAAATATTAATGCACAATTAGGGAGGACACCCAAAAGCACCGAGGAGTGCTAAAAATTATTTAGTAGATACTGCTGACAGATATGACTTTTGACAGCCAGAAATATTAATGCACAATTAGGGAGGACACCCCAAAAGCACTGAGGAGTGCTAAAAATTATTTAGTAGATACTGCTGACAGATATGACTTTTGACAGCCAGAAATATTAATGCACAATTAGGGAGGACACCCCAAAAGCACTGAGGAGTGCTAAAAATTAGTTGGTAGATACTGCTGACAGATATGACTTTTGACAGCCAGAAATATTAATGCACAATTAGGGAGGACAACCCAAAAGCACTGAGGAGTGCTAAAAATTATTTAGAAGATACTGCTGACAGATATGACA